>NW_027278560.1:0-170280 GCF_030028105.1 Mobula birostris | reverse complement strand
GGTTGTACGGTGAGGTACTTTGTACTTTGAGGGAGTGTGGTGAGGAACTTTGTACTTTGATGTAGTGTGGTGAGGTACTTTGTACTTTGAGGTGGTGCTGTGAGGAACTTTGTTCTTTGAGGTGGTTCGGTGAGGTATTTCGTACTATGAGGTTGTGCGGTGAGAAACTTTGAACTTTGAGGTAGTGCAGTGAGGTACTTTGTACTTTGATGTAGTGTGGTGAGGTACTTTGTACTTTGAGGTAGTAGAGTGAGGCACTTTGTACTTTGAGGTAGTGCGATGTGGAAATTTGTACTTTGAGGTAGTGCTTGTGATGTACATTTGTAATTTGAGGTGGTGCGGTGAGGTACTTTGTACTTTGAGGTAGTGCAGTGAACTATTTTATACCTTGAGTTAGTGCGGTGAGGTATTTTGTACTTTGAGGTGGTGCGGTGAGGTACTTTGTACTTTGAGGTAGTGCAGTGAGGAACTTTGTACTTTGAGGTAGTGCAGTGAGGAACTTTGTACTTTGAGCTAGTGCGGCGAGGAACTTTGTACTTTGAGGTAGTGCAGTAAAGTGCTATGTACTTGGAGGTAGTGCAGTGAGGAACTTTGTACTTTGAGGTAGTGCAGTGAGGTACTTTGTACTTTGATGTATTGTGGTGAGGTACTTTGTACTTGGAGGTAGTGCAGTGAGGAACTTTGTACTTTGAGGTAGTGCTGTGAGGTACTTTGTACTTTGAGATAGTGAGATGAGGTACTTTGTACTTTGAGGTGGTGCGGTGAGGTACTTTGTACTTTGAGGTAGTGCAGTGAACTATTTTATACTTTGAGCTAGTGCGGTGAGGTATTTTGTACTTTGAGGTGGTGCAGTGAGGAATTTTGTACTTTGAGGTAGTAGAGTGAGGTACTTTGTATTTTGAGGTCGTGTGGTGAGGAGCTTGGCACTTTGAGGTGGAGAGGTGAGGAACTTTGTGCTTTCAGGCAGTGCAATGAGGTATTCTGTACATTGATGTACTGCGGTGAGGAACCTTGTACATTGAGGTGCTGTGGTGAGGAACCGTGTACTTTCAGGTAGTGCAGTGAGGAACTTTGTACTTTGAGCTAGTGCGGCGAGGAACTTTGTACTTTGAGGTAGTGCAGTGAAGTGCTATGTACTTGGAGGTAGTGCAGTGAGGATCTTTGTACTTTGAGGTAGTGCTGTGAGGTACTTTGTACTTTGAGATAGTGAGATGAGGTACTTTGTACTTTGAGGTGGTGCTGTGAGGAACTTTGTTCTTTGAGGTGGTGCGGTGAGGTATTTCGTACTTTGAGGTTGTGCGGTGAGAAACTTTGTACTTTGAGGTAGTGCAGTGAGGTACTTTGTACTTTGAGGGAGTGTGGTGAGGAACTTTGTACTTTGATGTAGTGTGGTGAGGTACTTTGTACTTTGAGGTAGTAGAGTGAGGCACTTTGTACTTTGAGGTAGTGCGGTGTGGAAATTTGTACTTTGAGGTAGTGCTTGTGATGTACATTTGTAATTTGAGGTGGTGCGGTGAGGTACTTTGTACTTTGAGGTAGTGCAGTGAACTATTTTATACTTTGAGTTAGTGCGGTGAGGTATTTTGTACTTTGAGGTGGTGCAATGAGGTACTTTGTACTTTGAGGTTGTGCGGTGAGGTACTTTGTACTTTGAGGTAGTGCAGTGAAGTGCTATGTACTTGGAGGTAGTGCAGTGAGGTATTTGTACTTTGAGGTAGTGCTGTGAGGTACTTTGTACTTTGAGATAGTGAGATGAGGTACTTTGTACTTTGAGGTGGTGCTGTGAGGAACTTTGTTCTTTGAGGTGGTGCGGTGAGGTATTTCGTACTTTGAGGTTGTGCAGTGAGAAACTTTGAACTTTGAGGTAGTGCAGTGAGGTACTTTGTACTTTGAGGGAGTGTGGTGAGGAACTTTGTACTTGGAGGTAGTGCAGTGAGGAACTTTGTACTTTGAGGTAGTGCTGTGAGGTACTTTGTACTTTGAGATAGTGAGATGAGGTACTTTGTACTTTGAGCTGGTGCTGTGAGGAACTTTGTTCTTTGAGGTAGTGCGGTGAGGTATTTCGTACTTTGAGGTTGTGCGGTGAGAAACTTTGAACTTTGAGGTAGTGCAGTGAGGTAATTTGTACTTTGAGGTAGTGCAGTGAGGAACTTTGTACATTGAGGTAGTGCAGTGAGTAACTTTGTACTTTGAGCTAGTGCGGCGAGGAACTTTGTACTTTGAGGTAGTGCAGTAAAGTGCTATGTACTTGGAGGTAGTGCAGTGAGGAACTTTGTACTTTGAGGTAGTGCAGTGAGGTACTTTGTACTTTGATGTATTGTGGTGAGGTACTTTGTACTTGGAGGTAGTGCAGTGAGGAACTTTGTACTTTGAGGAAGTGCTGTGAGGTACTTTGTACTTTGAGATAGTGAGATGAGGTACTTTGTACTTTGAGGTGGTGCTGTGAGGAACTTTGTTCTTTGAGGTTGTGCGGTGAGGTATTTCGTACTTTGAGGTTGTGCGGTGAGAAACTGTGAACTTTGAGGTGGTGCGGTGAGGAAGTTTGAAATTTGAGGTTTTGCGGTGAGGTACTTTGTACTTTGAGGGAGTGTGGTGAGGAACTTTGTACTTTGATGTAGTGTGGTGAGGTACTTTGTACTTTGAGGTAGTAGAGTGAGGCACTTTGTACTTTGAGGTAGTGCGGTGCGGAAATTTGTACTTAGAGGTAGTGCTTGTGATGTACATTTGTAATTTGAGGTGGTGCGGTGAGGTACTTTGTACTTTGAGGTGGTGCAGTGAGGAACTTTGTACTTTGAGGTAGTAGAGTGAGGTACTTTGTATTTTGAGGTCGTGTGGTGAGGAGCTTGGCACTTTGAGGTGGAGAGGTGAGGAACTTTGTGCTTTCAGGCAGTGCAATGAGGTATTCTGTACATTGATGTACTGCGGTGAGGAACCTTGTACATTGAGGTGCTGTGGTGAGGAAACCGTGTACTTTGAGGTAGTGCAGTGAGGAACTTTGTACTTTGAGCTAGTGCGGCGAGGAACTTTGTACTTTGAGGTAGTGCAGTGAAGTGCTATGTACTTGGAGGTAGTGCAGTGAGGAACTTTGTACTTTGAGGTAGTGCTGTGAGGTACTTTGTACTTTGAGATAGTGAGATGAGGTACTTTGTACTTTGAGGTGGTGCTGTGAGGAACTTTGTTCTTTGAGGTGGTGCGGTGAGGTATTTCGTACTTTGAGGTTGTGCTGTGAGGTACTTTGTACTTTGAGATAGTGAGATGAGGTACTTTGTACTTTGAGGTGGTGCTGTGAGGAACTTTGTTCTTTGAGGTGGTGCGGTGAGGTATTTCGTACTTTGAGGTTGTGCGGTGAGAAACTTTGAACTTTGAGGTAGTGCAGTGAGGTACTTTGTACTTTGAGGGAGTGTGGTGAGGAACTTTGTACTTGGAGGTAGTGCAGTGAGGAACTTTGTACTTTGAGGTAGTGCTGTGAGGTACTTTGTACTTTGAGATAGTGAGATGAGGTACTTTGTACTTTGAGGTGGTGCTGTGAGGAACTTTGTTCTTTGAGGTAGTGCGGTGAGGTATTTCGTACTTTGAGGTTGTGCGGTGAGAAACTTTGAACTTTGAGGTAGTGCAGTGAGGTAATTTGTACTTTGAGGTAGTGCAGTGAGGAACTTTGTACTTTGAGGTAGTGCAGTGAGTAACTTTGTACTTTGAGCTAGTGCGGCGAGGAACTTTGTACTTTGAGGTAGTGCAGTAAAGTGCTATGTACTTGGAGGTAGTGCAGTGAGGAACTTTGTACTTTGAGGTAGTGCAGTGAGGTACTTTGTACTTTGATGTATTGTGGTGAGGTACTTTGTACTTGGAGGTAGTGCAGTGAGGAACTTTGTACTTTGAGGTAGTGCTGTGAGGTACTTTGTACTTTGAGATAGTGAGATGAGGTACTTTGTACTTTGAGGTGGTGCTGTGAGGAACTTTGTTCTTTGAGGTTGTGCGGTGAGGTATTTCGTACTTTGAGGTTGTGCGGTGAGAAACTTTGAACTTTGAGGTAGTGCAGTGAGGTACTTTGTACTTTGAGGTGGTGCGGTGAGGAAGTTTGAACTTTGAGGTTTTGCGGTGAGGTACTTTGTACTTTGAGGGAGTGTGGTGAGGAACTTTGTACTTTGATGTAGTGTGGTGAGGTACTTTGTACTTTGAGGTAGTAGAGTGAGGCACTTTGTACTTTGAGGTAGTGCGGTGCGGAAATTTGTACTTTGAGGTAGTGCTTGTGATGTACATTTGTAATTTGAGGTGGTGCGGTGAGGTACTTTGTACTTTGAGGTAGTGCAGTGAACTATTTTATACTTTGAGTTAGTGCGGTGAGGTATTTTGTACTTTGAGGTGATGCAGTGAGGAACTTTGTACTTTGAGGTAGTAGAGTGAGGTACTTTGTATTTTGAGGTTGTGTGGTGAGGAGCTTGGCACTTTGAGGTGGAGAGGTGAGGAACTTTGTGCTTTCAGGCAGTGCAATGAGGTATTCTGTACATTGATGTACTGCGGTGAGGAACCTTGTACATTGAGGTGCTGTGGTGAGGAACCGTGTACTTTGAGGTAGTGCAGTGAGGAACTTTGTACTTTGAGCTAGTGCGGCGAGGAACTTTGTACTTTGAGGTAGTGCAGTGAAGTGCTATGTACTTGGAGGTAGTGCAGTGAGGTATTTTGTACTTTGAGGTAGTGCTGTGAGGTACTTTGTACTTTGAGATAGTGAGATGAGGTACTTTGTACTTTGAGGTGGTGCTGTGAGGAACTTTGTTCTTTGAGGAGGTGCGGTGAGGTATTTCGTACTTTGAGGTTGTGCGGTGAGAAACTTTGAACTTTGAGGTAGTGCACTGAGGTACTTTGTACTTTGAGGGAGTGTGGTGAGGAACTTTGTACTTGGAGGTAGTGCAGTGAGGAACTTTGTACTTTGAGGTAGTGCTGTGAGGTACTTTGTACTTTGAGATAGTGAGATGAGGTACTTTGTACTTTGAGGTGGTGCTGTGAGGAACTTTGTTCTTTGAGGTAGTGCGGTGAGGTATTTCGTACTTTGAGGTTGTGCGGTGAGAAACTTTGAACTTTGAGGTAGTGCAGTGAGGTAATTTGTACTTTGAGGGAGTGTGGTGAGGAACTTTGAACTTTGATGTAGTGTGGTGAGGTACTTTGTACTTGGAGGTAGTGCAGTGAGGAACTTTGTACTTTGAGGTAGTGCTGTGAGGTACTTTGTAGTTTGAGATAGTGAGGTGAGGTACTTTGTACTTTGAGGTGGTGCTGTGAGGAACTTTGTTCTTTGAGGTTGTGCCGTGAGGTATTTCGTACTTTGAGGTTGTGCGGTGAGAAACTTTGAACTTTGAGGTAGTGCAGTGAGGTACTTTGTACTTTGAGGTGGTGCGGTGAGGAAGTTTGAACTTTGAGGTTGTGCGGTGAGGTACCTTGTACTTTGAGGGAGTGTGGTGAGGAACTTCGTACTTTGATGTAGTGTGGTGAGGTACTTTGTACTTTGAGGTAGTAGAGTGAGGCACTTTGTACTTTGAGGAGTGCGGTGCGGAAATTTGTACTTTGAGGTAGTGCTTGTGATGTACATTTGTAATTTGAGGTGGTGCGGTGAGGTACTTTGTACTTTGAGGTAGTGCAGTGAACTCTTTTATACTTTGAGTTAGTGCGGTGAGGTATTTTGTACTTTGAGGTGGTGCAGTGAGGAACTTTGTACTTTGAGGTAGTAGAGTGAGGTACTTTGTATTTTGAGGTCGTGTGGTGAGGAGCTTGGCACTTTGAGGTGGAGAGGTAAGGAACTTTGTGCTTTCAGGCAGTGTAATGAGGTATTCTGTACATTGATGTACTGCGGTGAGGAACCTTGTACATTGAGGTGCTGTGGTGAGGAACCGTGTACTTTGAGGTAGTGCAGTGAGGAACTTTGTACTTTGAGCTAGTGCGGCGAGGAACTTTGTACTTTGAGGTAGTGCAGTGAAGTGCTATGTACTTGGAGGTAGTGCAGTGAGGAACTTTGTACTTTGAGGTAGTGCTGTGAGGTACTTTATACTTTGAGATAGTGAGATGAGGTACTTTGTACTTTGAGGTGGTGCTGTGAGGAACTTTGTTCTTTGAGGTGGTGCGGTGAGGTATTTCGTACTTTGAGGTTGTGCGGTGAGAAACTTTGTACTTTGAGGTAGTGCAGTGAGGTACTTTGTACTTTGAGGGAGTGTGGTGAGGAACTTTGTACTTTGATGTAGTGTGGTGAGGTACTTTGTACTTTGAGGTAGTAGAGTGAGGCACTTTGTACTTTGAGGTAGTGCGGTGTGGAAATTTGTACTTTGAGGTAGTGCTTGTGATGTACATTTGTAATTTGAGGTGGTGCGGTGAGGTACTTTGTACTTTGAGGTAGTGCAGTGAACTATTTTATACTTTGAGTTAGTGCGGTGAGGTATTTTGTACTTTGAGGTGGTGCAATGAGGTACTTTGTACTTTGAGGTTGTGCGGTGAGGTACTTTGTACTTTGAGGTAGTGCAGTGAAGTGCTATGTACTTGGAGGTAGTGCAGTGAGGTATTTTGTACTTTGAGGTAGTGCTGTGAGGTACTTTGTACTTTGAGATAGTGAGATGAGGAACTTTGTACTTTGAGGTGGTGCTGTGAGGAACTTTGTTCTTTGAGGTGGTGCGGTGAGGTATTTCGTACTTTGAGGTTGTGCGGTGAGAAACTTTGAACTTTGAGGTAGTGCAGTGAGGTAGTTTGTACTTTGAGGGAGTGTGGTGAGGAACTTTGTGCTTGGAGGTAGTGCAGTGAGGAACTTTGTACTTTGAGGTAGTGCTGTGAGGTACTTTGTACTTTGAGATAGTGAGATGAGGTACTTTGTACTTTGAGGTGGTGCTGTGAGGAACTTTGTTCTTTGAGGTAGTGCGGTGAGGTATTTCGTACTTTGAGGTTGTGCGGTGAGAAACTTTGAACTTTGAGGTAGTGCAGTGAGGTAATTTGTACTTTGAGGTAGTGCAGTGAGGAACTTTGTACTTTGAGGTAGTGCAGTGAGGAACTTTGTACTTTGAGCTAGTGCGGCGAGGAACTTTGTACTTTGAGGTAGTGCAGTAAAGTGCTATGTACTTGGAGGTAGTGCAGTGAGGAACTTTGTACTTTGAGGTAGTGCAGTGAGGTACTTTGTACTTTGATGTATTGTGGTGAGGTACTTTGTACTTGGAGGTAGTGCAGTGAGGAACTTTGTACTTTGTGGTAGTGCTGTGAGGTACTTTGTACTTTGAGATAGTGAGATGAGGTACTTTGTACTTTGAGGTGGTGCTGTGAGGAACTTTGTTCTTTGAGGTTGTGCGGTGAGGCATTTCGTACTTTGAGGTTGTGCGGTGAGAAACTTTGAACTTTGAGGTAGTGCAGTGAGGTACTTTGTACTTTGAGGTGGTGCGGTGAGGAAGTTTGAACTTTGAGGTTGTGCGGTGAGGTACTTTGTACTTTGAGGGAGTGTGGTGAGGAACTTTGTACTTTGATGTAGTGTGGTGAGGTACTTTGTACTTTGAGGTAGTAGAGTGAGGCACTTTGTACTTTGAGGTAGTGCGGTGCGGAAATTTGTACTTTGAGGTAGTGCTTGTGATGTACATTTGTAATTTGAGGTGGTGCGGTGAGGTACTTTGTACTTTGAGGTAGTGCAGTGAACTATTTTATACTCTGAGTTAGTGCGGTGAGGTATTTTGTACTTTGAGGTGGTGCAGTGAGGAACTTTGTACTTTGAGGTAGTAGAGTGAGGTACTTTGTATTTTGAGGTCGTGTGGTGAGGAGCTTGGCACTTTGAGGTGGAGAGGTGAGGAACTTTGTGCTTTCAGGCAGTGCAATGAGGTATTCTGTACATTGATGTACTGCGGTGAGGAACCTTGTACATTGAGGTGCTGTGGTGAGGAACCGTGTACTTTGAGGTAGTGCAGTGAGGAACTTTGTACTTTGAGCTAGTGCGGCGAGGAACTTTGTACTTTGAGGTAGTGCAGTGAAGTGCTATGTACTTGGAGGTAGTGCAGTGAGGAACTTTGTACTTTGAGGTAGTGCAGTGAGGTACTTTGTACTTTGATGTATTGTGGTGAGGTACTTTGTACTTGGAGGTAGTAGAGTGAGGCACTTTGTACTTTGAGGTAGTGCGGTGTGGAAATTTGTACTTTGAGGTAGTGCTTGTGATGTACATTTGTAATTTGAGGTGGTGCGGTGAGGTACTTTGTACTTTGAGGTAGTGCAGTGAACTATTTTATACTTTGAGTTAGTGCGGTGAGGTATTTTGTACTTTGAGGTGGTGCAATGAGGAAATTTGTACTTTGAGGTTGTGCGGTGAGGTACTTTGTACTTTGAGGTAGTGCAGTGAAGTGCTATGTACTTGGAGGTAGTGCAGTGAGGTATTTTGTACTTTGAGGTAGTGCTGTGAGGTACTTTGTACTTTGAGATAGTGAGATGAGGTAGTTTGTACTTTGAGGTGGTGCTGTGAGGAACTTTGTTCTTTGAGGTGGTGCGGTGAGGTATTTCGTACTTTGAGGTTGTGCGGTGAGAAACTTTGAACTTTGAGGTAGTGCAGTGAGGTACTTTGTACTTTGAAGGAGTGTGGTGAGGAACTTTGTACTTGGAGGTAGTGCAGTGAGGAACTTTGTACTTTGAGGTAGTGCTGTGAGGTACTTTGTACTTTGAGATAGTGAGATGAGGTACTTTGTACTTTGAGGTGGTGCTGTGAGGAACTTTGTTCTTTGAGGTAGTGCGGTGAGGTATTTCGTACTTTGAGGTTGTGCGGTGAGAAACTTTGAACTTTGAGGTAGTGCAGTGAGGTAATTTGTACTTTGAGGGAGTGTGGTGAGGAACTTTGAACTTTGATGTAGTGTGGTGAGGTACTTTGTACTTGGAGGTAGTGCAGTGAGGAACTTTGTACTTTGAGGTAGTGCTGTGAGGTACTTTGTACTTTGAGATATTGAGGTGAGGTACTTTGTACTTTGCGGTGGTGCTGTGAGGAACTTTGTTCTTTGAGGTTGTGCGGTGAGGTATTTCGTACTTTGAGGTTGTGCGGTGAGAAACTTTGAACTTTGAGGTAGTGCAGTGAGGTACTTTGTACTTTGAGGGAGTGTGGTGAGGAACTTTGTACTTTGATGTAGCGTGGTGAGGTACTTTGTACTTTGAGGTAGTAGAGTGAGGCACTTTGTACTTTGAGGTAGTGCGGTGCGGAAATTTGTACTTTGAGGTAGTGCTTGTGATGTACATTTGTAATTTGAGGTGGTGCGGTGAGGTACTTTGTACTTTGAGGTAGTGCAGTGAACTATTTTATACTTTGAGTTAGTGCGGTGAGGTATTTTGTACTTTGAGGTGGTGCAGTGAGGAACTTTGTACTTTGAGGTAGTAGAGTGAGGTACTTTGTATTTTGAGGTCGTGTGGTGAGGAGCTTGGCACTTTGAGGTGGAGAGGTGAGGAACTTTGTGCTTTCAGGCAGTGCAATGAGGTATTCTGTACATTGATGTACTGCGGTGAGGAACCTTGTACATTGAGGTGGTGTGGTGAGGAACCGTGTACTTTGAGGTAGTGCAGTGAGGAACTTTGTACTTTGAGCTAGTGCGGCGAGGAACTTTGTACTTTGAGGTAGTGCAGTGAAGTGCTATGAACTTGGAGGTAGTGAAGTGAGGAACTTTGTACTTTGAGGTAGTGCTGTGAGGTACTTTGTACTTTGAGATAGTGAGATGAGGTACTTTGTACTTTGAGGTGGTGCTGTGAGGAACTTTGTTCTTTGAGGTGGTGCGGTGAGGTATTTCGTACTTTGAGGTTGTGCGGTGAGAAACTTTGAACTTTGAGGTAGTGCAGTGAGGTACTTTGTACTTTGAGGGAGTGTGGTGAGGAACTTTGTACTTTGATGTAGTGTGGTGAGGTACTTTGTACTTTGAGGTAGTAGAGTGAGGCACTTTGTACTTTGAGGTAGTGCGGTGTGGAAATTTGTACTTTGAGGTAGTGCTTGTGATGTACATTTGTAATTTGAGGTGGTGCGGTGAGGTACTTTGTACTTTGAGGTAGTGCAGTGAACTATTTTATACTTTGAGTTAGTGCGGTGAGGTATTTTGTACTTTGAGGTGGTGCAATGAGGTACTTTGTACTTTGAGGTAGTGCAGTGAACTATTTTATACTTTGAGATAGTGAGGTGAGGTACTTTGTACTTTGAGGTGGTGCTGTGAGGAAGTTTGTTCTTTGAGGTTGTGCGGTGAGGTATTTCGTACTTTGAGGTTGTGCGGTGAGAAACTTTGAACTTTGAGGTAGTGCAGTGAGGTACTTTGTACTTTGAGGTGGTGCGGTGAGGAAGTTTGAACTTTGAGGTTGTGCGGTGAGGTACTTTGTGCTTTGAGGGAGTGTGGTGAGGAACTTTGTACTTTGATGTAGTGTGGTGAGGTACTTTGTACTTTGAGGTAGTAGAGTGAGGCACTTTGTACTTTGAGGAGTGCAGTGCGGAAATTTGTACTTTGAGGTAGTGCTTGTGATGTACATTTGTAATTTGAGGTGGTGCGGTGAGGTACTTTGTACTTTGAGGTAGTGCAGTGAACTATTTTATACTTTGAGTTAGTGCGGTGAGGTATTTTGTACTTTGAGGTGGTGCAGTGAGGAACTTTGTACTTTGAGGTAGTAGAGTGAGGTACTTTGTATTTTGAGGTCGTGTGGTGAGGAGCTTGGCACTTTGAGGTGGAGAGGTGAGGAACTTTGTGCTTTCAGGCAGTGCAATGAGGTATTCTGTACATTGATGTACTGCGGTGAGGAACCTTGTACATTGAGGTGCTGTGGTGAGGAACCGTGTACTTTGAGGTAGTGCAGTGAGGAACTTTGTACTTTGAGCTAGTGAGGCGAGGAACTTTGTACTTTGAGGTAGTGCAGTGAGGTGCTATGTACTTGGAGGTAGTGCAGTGAGGAACTTTGTACTTTGAGGTAGTGCTGTGAGGTACTTTGTACTTTGACATAGTGAGATGAGGTACTTTGTACTTTGAGGTGGTGCTGTGAGGAACTTTGTTCTTTGAGGTGGTGCGGTGAGGTATTTCGTACTTTGAGGTTGTGCGGTGAGAAACTTTGTACTTTGAGGTAGTGCAGTGAGGTACTTTGTACTTTGAGGGAGTGTGGTGAGGAACTTTGTACTTTGATGTAGTGTGGTGAGGTACTTTGTACTTTGAGGTATTAGAGTGAGGCACTTTTTACTTTGAGGTAGTGCGGTGTGGAAATTTGTACTTTGAGGTAGTGCTTGTGATGTACATTTGTAATTTGAGGTGGTGCGGTGAGGTACTTTGTACTTTGAGGTAGTGCAGTGAACTATTTTATACTTTGAGTTAGTGCGGTGAGGTATTTTTTACTTTGAGGTGGTGCAATGAGGTACTTTGTACTTTGAGGTTGTGCGGTGAGGTACTTTGTACTTTGAGGTAGTGCAGTGAAGTGCTATGTACTTGGAGGTAGTGCAGTGAGGTATTTTGTACTTTGAGGTAGTGCTGTGAGGTACTTTGTACTTTGAGATAGTGAGATGAGGTACTTTGTACTTTGAGGTGGTGCTGTGAGGAACTTTGTTCTTTGAGGTGGTGCGGTGAGGTATTTCGTACTTTGAGGTTGTGCGGTGAGAAACTTTGAACTTTGAGGTAGTGCAGTGAGGTACTTTGTACTTTGAGGGAGTGTGGTGAGGAACTTTGTACTTGGAGGTAGTGCAGTGAGGAACTTTGTACTTTGAGGTAGTGCTGTGAGGTACTTTGTACTTTGAGATAGTGAGATGAGGTACTTTGTACTTTGAGGTGGTGCTGTGAGGAACTTTGTTCTTTGAGGTAGTGCGGTGAGGTATTTCGTACTTTGAGGTTGTGCGGTGAGAATCTTTGAACTTTGAGGTAGTGCAGTGAGGTAATTTGTACTTTGAGGTAGTGCAGTGAGGAACTTTGTACTTTGAGGTAGTGCAGTGAGGAACTTTGTACTTTGAGCTAGTGCGGCGAGGAACTTTGTACTTTGAGGTAGTGCAGTAAAGTGCTATGTACTTGGAGGCAGTGCAGTGAGGAACTTTGTACTTTGAGGTAGTGCAGTGAGGTACTTTGTACTTTGATGTATTGTGGTGAGGTACTTTGTACTTGGAGGTAGTAGAGTGAGGCACTTTGTACTTTGAGGTAGTGCGGTGTGGAAATTTGTACTTTGAGGTAGTGCTTGTGATGTACATTTGTAATTTGAGGTGGTGCGGTGAGGTACTTTGTACTTTGAGGTAGTGCAGTGAACTATTTTATACTTTGAGTTAGTGCGGTGAGGTATTTTGTACTTTGAGGTGGTGCAATGAGGAAATTTCTACTTTGAGGTTGTGCGGTGAGGTACTTTGTACTTTGAGGTAGTGCAGTGAAGTGCTATGTACTTGGAGGTAGTGCAGTGAGGTATTTTGTACTTTGAGGTAGTGCAGTGAGGAACTTTGTACTTTGAGGTAGTGCTGTGAGGTACTTTGTATTTTGAGATAGTGAGATGAGGTACTTTGTACTTTGAGGTGGTGCTGTGAGGAACTTTGTTCTTTGAGGTAGTGCGGTGAGGTATTTCGTACTTTGAGGTTGTGCGGTGAGAAACTTTGAACTTTGAGGTAGTGCAGTGAGGTAATTTGTACTTTGAGGGAGTGTGGTGAGGAACTTTGAACTTTGATGTAGTGTGGTGAGGTACTTTGTACTTGGAGGTAGTGCAGTGAGGAACTTTGTACTTTGAGGTAGTGCTGTGAGGTACTTTGTACTTTGAGATAGTGAGGTGAGGTACTTTGTACTTTGAGGTGGTGCTGTGAGGAACTTTGTTCTTTGAGGTTGTGCGGTGAGGTATTTCGTACTTTGAGGTTGTGCGGTGAGAAACTTTGAACTTTGAGGTAGTGCAGTGAGGTACTTTGTACTTTGAGGGAGTGTGGTGAGGAACTTTGTACTTTGATGTAGTGTGGTGAGGTACTTTGTACTTTGAGGTAGTAGAGTGAGGCACTTTGTACTTTGAGGTAGTGCGGTGCGGAAATTTGTACTTTGAGGTAGTGCTTGTGATGTACGTTTGTAATTTGAGGTGGTGCGGTGAGGTACTTTGTACTTTGAGGTAGTGCAGTGAACTATTTTATACTTTGAGTTAGTGCGGTGAGGTATTTTGTACTTTGAGGTGGTGCAGTGAGGAACTTTGTACTTTGAGGTAGTAGAGTGAGGTACTTTGTATTTTGAGGTCGTGTGGTGAGGAGCTTGGCACTTTGAGGTGGAGAGGTGAGGAACTTTGTGCTTTCAGGCAGTGCAATGAGGTATTCTGTACATTGATGTACTGCGGTGAGGAACCTTGTACATTGAGGTGGTGTGGTGAGGAACCGTGTAATTTGAGGTAGTGCAGTGAGGAACTTTGTACTTTGAGCTAGTGCGGCGAGGAACTTTGTACTTTGAGGTAGTGCAGTGAAGTGCTATGTACTTGGAGGTAGTGCAGTGAGGAACTTTGTACTTTGAGGTAGTGCTGTGAGGTACTTTGTACTTTGAGGGAGTGTGGTGAGGAACTTTGTACTTTGATGTAGTGTGGTGAGGTACTTTGTACTTTGAGGTAGTAGAGTGAGGCACTTTGTACTTTGAGGTAGTGCGGTGTGGAAATTTGTACTTTGAGGTAGTGCTTGCGATGTACATTTGTAATTTGAGGTGGTGCGGTGAGGTACTTTGTACTTTGAGGTAGTGCAGTGAACTATTTTATACTTTGAGTTAGTGCGGTGAGGTATTTTGTACTTTGAGGTGGTGCAATGAGGTACTTTGTACTTTGAGGTAGTGCAGTGAACTATTTTATACTTTGAGATAGTGAGGTGAGGTACTTTGTACTTTGAGGTGGTGCTGTGATGAACTTTGTTCTTTGAGGTTGTGCGGTGAGGTATTTCCTACTTTGAGGTTGTGCGGTGAGAAACTTTGAACTTTGAGGTAGTGCAGTGAGGTACTTTGTACTTTGAGGTGGTGCGGTGAGGAAGTTTGAACTTTGAGGTTGTGCGGTGAGGTACTTTGTACTTTGAGGGAGTGTGGTGAGGAACTTTGTACTTTGATGTAGTGTGGTGAGGTACTTTGTACTTTGAGGTAGCAGAGTGAGGCACTTTGTACTTTGAGGAGTGCGGTGCGGAAATTTGTACTTTGAGGTAGTGCTTGTGATGTACATTTGTAATTTGAGGTGGTGCGGTGAGGTACTTTGTACTTTCAGGTAGTGCAGTGAACTATTTTATACTTTGAGTTAGTGCGGTGAGGTATTTTGTACATTGAGGTGGTGCAGTGAGGAACTTTGTACTTTGAGGTAGTAGAGTGAGGTACTTTGTATTTTGAGGTCGTGTGGTGAGGAGCTTGGCACTTTGAGGTGGAGAGGTGAGGAACTTTGTGCTTTCAGGCAGTGCAATGAGGTATTCTGTACATTGATGTACTGCGGTGAGGAACCTTGTACATTGAGGTGCTGTGGTGAGGAACCGTGTACTTTGAGGTAGTGCAGTGAGGAACTTTGTACTTTGAGCTAATGCGGCGAGGAACTTTGTACTTTGAGGTAGTGCAGTGAAGTGCTATGTACTTGGAGGTAGTGCAGTGAGGAACTTTGTACTTTGAGGTAGTGCTGTGAGGTACTTTGTACTTTGAGATAGTGAGATGAGGTACTTTGTACTTTGAGGTGGTGCTGTGAGGAACTTTGTTCTTTGAGGTGGTGCGGTGAGGTATTTCGTACTTTGAGGTTGTGCGGTGAGAAACTTTGTACTTTGAGGTAGTGCAGTGAGGTACTTTGTACTTTGAGGGAGTGTGGTGAGGAACTTTGTACTTTGATGTAGTGTGGTGAGGTACTTTGTACTTTGAGGTAGTAGAGTGAGCCACTTTTTACTTGAGGTAGTGCGGTGTGGAAATTTGTACTTTGAGGTAGTGCTTGTGATGTACATTTGTAATTTGAGGTGGTGCGGTGAGGTACTTTGTACTTTGAGGTAGTGCAGTGAACTATTTTATACTTTGAGTTAGTGCGGTGAGGTATTTTGTACTTTGAGGTGGTGCAATGAGGTACTTTGTACTTTGAGGTTGTGCGGTGAGGTACTTTGTACTTTGAGGTAGTGCAGTGAAGTGCTATGTACTTGGAGGTAGTGCAGTGAGGTATTTTGTACTTTGAGGTAGTGCTGTGAGGTACTTTGTACTTTGAGATAGTGAGATGAGGTATTTTGTACTCTGAGGTGGTGCTGTGAGGAACTTTGTTCTTTGAGGTGGTGCGGTGAGGTATTTCGTACTTAGGTTGTGCGGTGAGAAACTTTGAACTTTGAGGTAGTGCAGTGAGGTACTTTGTACTTTGAGGGAGTGTGGTGAGGAACTTTGTACTTGGAGGTAGTGCAGTGAGGAACTTTGTACTTTGAGGTAGTGCTGTGAGGTACTTTGTACTTTGAGATAGTGAGATGAGGTACTTTGTACTTTGAGGTGGTGCTGTGAGGAACTTTGTTCTTTGAGGTAGTGCGGTGAGGTATTTCGTACTTTGAGGTTGTGCGGTGAGAATCTTTGAACTTTGAGGTAGTGCAGTGAGGTAATTTGTACTTTGAGGTAGTGCAGTGAGGAACTTTGTACTTTGAGGTAGTGCAGTGAGGAACTTTGTACTTTGAGCTAGTGCGGCGAGGAACTTTGTACTTTGAGGTAGTGCAGTAAAGTGCTATGTACTTGGAGGTAGTGCAGTGAGGAACTTTATACTTTGAGGTAGTGCTGTGAGGTACTTTGTACTTTGAGATAGTGAGATGAGGTACTTTGTACTTTGAGGTGGTGCTGTGAGGAACTTTGTTCTTTGAGGTTGTGCGGTGAGGTATTTCGTACTTTGAGGTTGTGCGGTGAGAAACTTTGTCCTTTGAGGTAGTAGAGTGAGGTACTTTGTATTTTGAGGTCGTGTGGTGAGGAGCTTGGCACTTTGAGGTGGAGAGGTGAGGAACTTTGTGCTTTCAGGCAGTGCACTGAGGTATTCTGTACATAGATGTACTGCGGTGAGGAACCTTGTACATTGAGGTGCTGTGGTGAGGAACCGTGTACTTTGAGGTAGTGCAGTGAGGAACTTTGTACTTTGAGCTAGTGCGGCGAGGAACTTTGTAATTTGAGGTAGTGCAGTGAAGTGCTATGTACTTGGAGGTAGTGCAGTGAGGAACTTTGTAGTTTGAGGTAGTGCTGTGAGGTACTTTGTACTTTGAGATAGTGAGATGAGGTACTTTGTACTTTGAGGTGGTGCTGTGAGGAACTTTGTTCTTTGAGGTGGTGCGGTGAGGTATTTCGTACTTTGAGGTTGTGCGGTGAGAAACTTTGAACTTTGAGGTGGTGCGGTGAGGTATTTCGTACTTTGAGGTTGTGCGGTGAGAAACTTTGTACTTTGAGGTAGTGTGGTGAGGTACTTTGTACTTTGAGGGAGTGTGGTGAGGAACTTTGTACTTTGATGTAGTGTGGTGAGGTACTTTGTACTTTGAGGTAGTAGAGTGAGGCACTTTGTACTTTGAGGTAGTGCGGTGTGGAAATTTGTACTTTGAGGTAGTGCTTGTGATGTACATTTGTAATTTGAGGTGGTGCGGTGAGGTACTTTGTACTTTGAGGTAGTGCAGTGAACTATTTTATACTTTGAGTTAGTGCGGTGAGGTATTATGTACTTTGAGGTGGTGCAATGAGGTACTTTGTTCTTTGAGGTTGTGCGGTGAGGTACTTTGTACTTTGAGGTAGTGCAGTGAAGTGCTATGTACTTGGAGGTTGTGCAGTGAGGTATTTTGTACTTTGAGGTAGTGCTGTGAGGTACTTTGTACTTTGAGATAGTGAGATGAGGTACTTTGTACTATTAGGTGGTGCTGTGAGGAACTTAGTTCTTTGAGGTGGTGCGGTGAGGTATTTCGTACTTTGAGGTTGTGCGGTGAGAAACTTTGAACTTTGAGGTAGTGCAGTGAGGTAATTTGTACTTTGAGGGAGTGTGGTGAGGAACTTTGAACTTTGATGTAGTGTGGTGAGGTACTTTGTACTTGGAGGTAGTGCAGTGAGGAACTTTGTACTTTGAGGTAGTGCTGTGAGGTACTTTGTACTTTGAGATAGTGAGGTGAGGTACTTTGTACTTTGAGGTGGTGCTGTGAGGAACTTTGTTCTTTGAGGTTGTGCGGTGAGGTATTTCGTACTTTGAGGTTGTGCGGTGAGAAACTTTGAACTTTGAGGTAGTGCAGTGAGGTACTTTGTACTTTGAGGGAGTGTGGTGAGGAACTTTGTACTTTGATGTAGTGTGGTGAGGTACTTTGTACTTTGAGGTAGTAGAGTGAGGCACTTTGTACTTTGAGGTAGTGCGGTGTGGAAATTTGTACTTTGAGGTAGTGCTTGTGATGTACATTTGTAATTTGAGGTGGTGCGGTGAGGTACTTTGTACTTTGAGGTAGTGCAGTGAACTATTTTATACTTTGAGTTAGTGCGGTGAGGTATTTTGTACTTTGAGGTGGTGCAGTGAGGAACTTTGTACTTTGAGGTAGTAGAGTGAGGTACTTTGTATTTTGAGGTCGTGTGGTGAGGAGCTTGGCACTTTGAGGTGGAGAGGTGAGGAACTTTGTGCTTTCAGGCAGTGCAATGAGGTATTCTGTACATTGATGTACTGCGGTGAGGAACCTTGTACATTGAGGTGGTGTGGTGAGGAACCGTGTACTTTGAGGTAGTGCAGTGAGGAACTTTGTACTTTGAGCTAGTGCGGCGAGGAACTTTGTACTTTGAGGTAGTGCAGTGAAGTGCTATGTACTTGGAGGTAGTGCAGTGAGGAAGTTTGTACTTTGAGGTAGTGCTGTGAGGTACTTTGTACTTTGAGATAGTGAGATGAGGTACTTTGTACTTTGAGGTGGTGCTGTGAGGAACTTTGTTCTTTGAGGTGGTGCGGTGAGGTATTTCGTACTTTGAGGTTGTGCGGTGAGAAAGTTTGAACTTTGAGGTAGTGCAGTGAGGTACTTTGTACTTTGAGGGAGTGTGGTGAGAAACTTTGTACTTTGATGCAGTGTGGTGAGGTACTTTGTACTTTGAGGTAGTAGAGTGAGGCACTTTGTACTTTGAGGTAGTGCGGTGTGGAAATTTGTACTTTGAGGTAGTGCTTGTGATGTACATTTGTAATTTGAGGTGGTGCGGTGAGGTACTTTGTACTTTGAGGTAGTGCAGTGAACTATTTTATACTTTGAGTTAGTGCGGTGAGGTATTTTGTACTTTGAGGTGGTGCAATGAGGTAATTTGTACTTTGAGGTTGTGCGGTGAGGTACTTTGTACTTTGAGGTAGTGCAGTGAAGTGCTATGTACTTGGAGGTAGTGCAGTGAGGTATTTTGTACTTTGAGGTAGTGCTGTGAGGTACTTTGTACTTTGAGATAGTGAGATGAGGTACTTTGTACTTTGAGGTGGTGCTGTGAGGAACTTTGTTCTTTGAGGTGGTGCGGTGAGGTATTTCGTACTTTGAGGTTGTGCGGTGAGAAACTTTGAACTTTGAGGTAGTGCAGTGAGGTACTTTGTACTTTGAGGGAGTGTGGTGAGGAACTTTGTACTTGGAGGTAGTGCAGTGAGGAACTTTGTACTTTGAGGTAGTGCTGTGAGGTACTTTGTACTTTGAGATAGTGAGATGAGGTACTTTGTACTTTGAGGTGGTGCTGTGAGGAACTTTGTTCTTTGAGGTAGTGCGGTGAGGTATTTCTTACTTTGAGGTTGTGCGGTGAGAAACTTTGAACTTTGAGGTAGTGCAGTGAGGTAATTTGTACTTTGAGGGAGTGTGGTGAGGAACTTTGAACTTTGATGTAGTGTGGTGAGGTACTTTGTACTTGGAGGTAGAGCAGTGAGGAGCTTTGTACTTTGAGGTAGTGCTGTGAGGTACTTTGTACTTTGAGATAGTGAGGTGAGGTACTTTGTACTTTGAGGTGGTGCTGTGAGGAACTTTGTTCTTTGAGGTTGTGCGGTGAGGTATTTCGTAGTTTGAGGTTGTGCGGTGAGAAACTTTGAACTTTGAGGTAGTGCAGTGAGGTACTTTGTACTTTGAGGTGGTGCGGTGAGGAAGTTTGAACTTTGAGGTTGTGCGGTGAGGTACTTTGTACTTTGAGGGAGTGTGGTGAGGAACTTTGTACTTTGATGTAGTGTGGTGAGGTACTTTGTACTTTGAGGTAGTAGAGTGAGGCACTTTGTACTTTGAGGAGTGCGGTGCGGAAATTTGTACTTTGAGGTAGTGCTTGTGATGTACATTTGTAATTTGAGGTGGTGCGGTGAGGTACTTTGTACTTTGAGGTAGTGCAGTGAACTATTTTATACTTTGAGTTAGTGCGGTGAGGTATTTTGTACTTTCAGGTGGTGCAGTGGGGAACTTTGTACTTTGAGGTAGTAGAGTGAGGTACTTTGTATTTTGAGGTCGTGTGGTGAGGAGCTTGGCACTTTGAGGTGGAGAGGTGAGGAACTTTGTGCTTTCAGGCAGTGCAATGAGATATTCTGTACATTGATGTACTGCGGTGAGGAACCTTGTACATTGAGGTGCTGTGGTGAGGAACCGTGTACTTTGAGGTAGTGCAGTGAGGAACTTTGTACTTTGAGCTAGTGCGGCGAGGAACTTTGTACTTTGAGGTAGTGCAGTGAAGTGCTATGTACTTGGAGGTAGTGCAGTGAGGAACTTTGTACTTTGAGGTAGTGCTGTGAGCTACTTTGTACTTTGAGATAGTGAGATGAGGTACTTTGTACTTTGAGGTGGTGCTGTGAGGAACTTTGTTCTTTGAGGTGGTGCGGTGAGGTATTTCATACTTTGAGGTTGTGCGGTGAGAAACTTTGTACTTTGAGGTAGTGCAGTGAGGTACTTTGTACTTTGAGGGTGTGTGGTGAGGAACTTTGTACTTTGATGTAGTGTGGTGAGGTACTTTGTACTTTGAGGTAGTAGAGTGAGGCACTTTTTACTTTGAGGTAGTGCGGTGTGGAAATTTGTACTTTGAGGTAGTGCTTGTGATGTACATTTGTAATTTGAGGTGGTGCGGTGAGGTACTTTGTACTTTGAGGTAGTGCAGTGAACTATTTTATACTTTGAGTTAGTGCGGTGAGGTATTTTGTACTTTGAGGTGGTGCAATGAGGTACTTTGTACTTTGAGGTTGTGCGGTGAGGTACTTTGTACTTTGAGGTAGTGCAGTGAAGTGCTATGTACTTGGAGGTAGTGCAGTGAGGTATTTTGTACTTTGAGGTAGTGCTGTGAGGTACTTTGTACTTTGAGATAGTGAGATGAGGTACTTTGTACTTTAAGGTGGTGCTGTGAGGAACTTTGTACTTTGAGGTAGTAGAGTGAGGTACTTTGTATTTTGAGGTCGTGTGGTGAGGAGCTTGGCACTTTGAGGTGGAGAGGTGAGGAACTTTGTGCTTTCAGGCAGTGCAATGAGATATTCTGTACATTGATGTACTGCGGTGAGGAACCTTGTACATTGAGGTGCTGTGGTGAGGAACCGTGTACTTTGAGGTAGTGCAGTGAGGAACTTTGTACTTTGAGCTAGTGCGGCGAGGAACTTTGTACTTTGAGGTAGTGCAGTGAAGTGCTATGTACTTGGAGGTAGTGCAGTGAGGAACTTTGTACTTTGAGGTAGTGCTGTGAGCTACTTTGTACTTTGAGATAGTGAGATGAGGTACTTTGTACTTTGAGGTGGTGCTGTGAGGAACTTTGTTCTTTGAGGTGGTGCGGTGAGGTATTTCGTACTTTGAGGTTGTGCGGTGAGAAACTTTGTACTTTGAGGTAGTGCAGTGAGGTACTTTGTACTTTGAGGGTGTGTGGTGAGGAACTTTGTACTTTGATGTAGTGTGGTGAGGTACTTTGTACTTTGAGGTAGTAGAGTGAGGCACTTTTTACTTTGAGGTAGTGCGGTGTGGAAATTTGTACTTTGAGGTAGTGCTTGTGATGTACATTTGTAATTTGAGGTGGTGCGGTGAGGTACTTTGTACTTTGAGGTAGTGCAGTGAACTATTTTATACTTTGAGTTAGTGCGGTGAGGTATTTTGTACTTTGAGGTGGTGCAATGAGGTACTTTGTACTTTGAGGTTGTGCGGTGAGGTACTTTGTACTTTGAGGTAGTGCAGTGAAGTGCTATGTACTTGGAGGTAGTGCAGTGAGGTATTTTGTACTTTGAGGTAGTGCTGTGAGGTACTTTGTACTTTGAGATAGTGAGATGAGGTACTTTGTACTTTGAGGTGGTGCTGTGAGGAACTTTGTTCTTTGAGGTGGTGCGGTGAGGTATTTCGTACTTTGAGGTTGTGCGGTGAGAAACTTTGAACTTTGAGGTAGTGCAGTGAGGTACTTTGTACTTTGAGGGAGTGTGGTGAGGAACTTTGTACTTGGAGGTAGTGCAGTGAGGAACTTTGTACTTTGAGATAGTGCTGTGAGGTACTTTGTACTTTGAGATAGTGAGATGAGGTACTTTGTACTTTGAGGTGGTGCTGTGAGGAACTTTGTTCTTTGAGGTAGTGCGGAAAGGTATTTCGTACTTTGAGGTTGTGCGGTGAGAATCTTTGAACTTTGAGGTAGTGCAGTGAGGTAATTTGTACTTTGAGGTAGTGCAGTGAGGAACTTTGTACTTTGAGCTAGTGCGGCGAGGAACTTTGTACTTTGAGGTAGTGCAGTAAAGTGCTATGTACTTGGAGGTAGTGCAGTGAGGAACTTTGTACTTTGAGGTAGTGCTGTGAGGTACTTTGTACTTTGAGATAGTGAGATGAGGTACTTTGTACTTTGAGGTGGTGCTGTGAGGAACTTTGTTCTTTGAGGTTGTGCGGTGAGGTATTTCGTACTTTGAGGTTGTGCGGTGGGAAACTTTGTACTTTGTGGTAGTAGAGTGAGGTACTTTGTATTTTGAGGTCGTGTGGTGAGGAGCTTGGCACTTTGAGGTGGAGAGGTGAGGAACTTTGTGCTTTCAGGCAGTGCAATGAGGTATTCTGTACATTGATGTACTGCGGTGAGGAACCTTGTACATTGAGGTGCTGTGGTGAGGAACCGTGTACTTTGAGGTAGTGCACTGAGGAACTTTGTACTTTGAGCTAGTGCGGCGAGGAACTTTGTACTTTGAGGTAGTGCAGTGAAGTGCTATGTACTTGGAGGTAGTGCAGTGAGGAACTTTGTAGTTTGAGGTAGTGCTGTGAGGTACTTTGTACTTTGAGATAGTGAGATGAGGTACTTTGTACTTTGAGGTGGTGCTGTGAGGAACTTTGTTCTTTGAGGTGGTGCGGTGAGGTATTTCGTACTTTGAGGTTGTGCGGTGAGAAACTTTGAACTTTGAGGTGGTGCGGTGAGGTATTTCGTACTTTGAGGTTGTGCGGTGAGAAACTTTGTACTTTGAGGTAGTGTGGTGAGGTACTTTGTACTTTGAGGGAGTGTGGTGAGGAACTTTGTACTTTGATGTAGTGTGGTGAGGTACTTTGTACTTTGGGGTAGTAGAGTGAGGCACTTTGTACTTTGAGGTAGTGCGGTGTGGAAATTTGTACTTTGAGGTAGTGCTTGTGATGTACATTTGTAATTTGAGGTGGTGCGGTGAGGTACTTTGTACTTTGAGGTAGTGCAGTGAACTATTTTATACTTTGAGTTAGAGCGGTGAGGTATTATGTACTTTGAGGTGGTGCAATGAGGTACTTTGTTCTTTGAGTTTGTGCGGTGAGGTACTTTGTACTTTGAGGTAGTGCAGTGAAGTGCTATTTACTTGGAGGTAGTGCAGTGAGGTATTTTGTACTTTGAGGTAGTGCTGTGAGGTACTTTGTACTTTGAGATAGTGAGATGAGGTACTTTGTACTTTGAGGTGGTGCTGTGAGGAACTTTGTTCTTTGAGGTGGTGCGGTGAGGTATTTCGTACTTTGAGGTTGTGCGGTGAGAAACTTGAACTTTGAGGTAGTGCAGTGAGGTACTTTGTACTTTGAGGGAGTGTGGTGAGGAACTTTCTGCTTGGAGGTAGTGCAGTGAGGAACTTTGTACTTTGAGGTAGTGCTGTGAGGTACTTTGTACTTTGAGATAGTGAGATGAGGTACTTTGTACTTTGAGGTGGTGCTGTGAGGAACTTTGTACTTTGAGCTAGTGCGGCGAAGAACTTTGTACTTTGAGGTAGTGCAGTAAAGTGCTATGTACTTGGAGGTAGTGCAGTGAGGAACTTTGTACTTTGAGGTAGTGCAGTGAGGTACTTTGTACATTGATGTATTGTGGTGAGGTACTTTGTACTTGGAGTTAGTGCAGTGAGGAACTTTGTACTTTGAGGTAGTGCTGTGAGGTACTTTGTACTTTGAGATAGTGAGATGAGGTACTTTGTACTTTGAGGTGGTGCTGTGAGGAACTTTGTTCTTTGAGGTTGTGCGGTGAGGTATTTCGTACTTTGAGGTTGTGCGGTGAGAAACTTTGAACTTTGAGGTAGTGCAGTGAGGAACTTTGTACTTTGAGGTAGTGCTGTGAGGTACTTTGTACTTTGAGATAGTGAGATGAGGTACTTTGTACTTTGAGGTGGTGCTGTGAGGAACTTTGTTCTTTGAGGTAGTGCGGTGAGGTATTTCGTACATTGAGGTTGTGCGGTGAGAAACTTTGAACTTTGAGGTAGTGCAGTGAGGTAATTTGTACTTTGAGGTAGTGCAGTGAGGAACTTTGCACTTTGAGGTAGTGCAGTGAGGAGCTTTGTACTTTGAGCTAGTGCGGCGAGGAACTTTGTACTTTGAGGTAGCGCAGGAAAGTGCTATGTACTTGGAGGTAGTGCAGTGAGGAACTTTGTACTTTGAGGTAGTGCAGTGAGGTACTTTGTACTTTGATGTATTGTGGTGAGGTACTTTGTACTTGGAGGTAGTAGAGTGAGGCACTTTGTACTTTGAGGTAGTGCAGTGTGGAAATTTGTACATGATGTAGTGCTTGTGATGTACATTTGTAATTTGAGGTGGTGCGGTGAGGTACTTTGTACTTTGAGGTAGTGCAGTGAACTATTTTATACTTTGAGTTAGTGCGGTGAGGTATTTTGTACTTTGAGGTGGTGCAATGAGGTACTTTGTACTTTGAGGTTGTGCGGTGAGGTACTTTGTACTTTGAGGTAGTGCAGTGAAGTGCTATGTACTTGGAGGTAGTGCAGTGAGGTATTTTGTACTTTGAGGTAGTGCTGTGAGGTACTTTGTACTTTGAGATAGTGAGATGAGGTACTTTGTACTTTGAGGTGGTGCTGTGAGGAACTTTGTTCTTTGAGGTGGTGCGGTGAGGTATTTCGTACATTGAGGTTGTGTCGGTGAGAAACTTTGAACTTTGAGGTAGTGCAGTGAGGTAATTTGTACTTTGAGGGAGTGTGGTGAGGAACTTTGAACTTTGATGTAGTGTGGTGAGGTACTTTGTACTTGGAGGTAGTGCAGTGAGGAACTTTGTACTTTGAGGTAGTGCTGTGACTTTGTACTTTGAGATAGTGAGGTGAGGTACTTTGTACTTTGAGGTGGTGCTGTGAGGAACTTTGTTCTTTGAGGTTGTGCGGTGAGGTATTTCGTACTTTGAGGTTGTGCGGTGAGAAACTTTGAACTTTGAGGTAGTGCAGTGGGGTACTTTGTACTTTGAGGTGGTGCGGTGAGGAAGTTTGAACTTTGAGGTTGTGCGGTGAGGTACTTTGTACTTTGAGGGAGTGTGGTGAGGAACTTTGTACTTTGATGTAGTGTGGTGAGGTACTTTGTACTTTGAGGTAGTAGAGTGAGGCACTTTGTACTTTGAGGTAGTGCGGTGCGGAAATTTGTACTTTGAGGTAGTGCTTGTGATGTACATTTGTAATTTGAGGTGGTGCGGTGAGGTACTTTGTACTTTGAGGTAGTGCAGTGAACTATTTTATACTTTGAGTTAGTGCGGTGAGGTATTTTGTACTTTGAGGTGGTGCAGTGAGGAACTTTGTACTTTGAGGTAGTAGAGTGAGGTACTTTGTATTTTGAGGTCGTGTGGTGAGGAGCTTGGCACTTTGAGGTAGAGAGGTGAGGAACTTTGTGCTTTCAGGCAGTGCAATGAGGTATTCTGTACATTGATGTACTGCGGTGAGGAACCTTGTACATTGAGGTGCTGTGGTGAGGAACCGTGTACTATGAGGTAGTGCAGTGAGGAACTTTGTACTTTGAGCTAGTGCCGCGAGGATCTTTGTACTTTGAGGTAGTGCAGTGAAGTGCTATGTACTTGGAGGTAGTGCAGTGAGGAACTTTGTACTTTGAGGTAGTGCTGTGAGGTACTTTGTACTTTGAGATAGTGAGATGAGGTACTTTGTACTTTGAGGTGGTGCTGTGAGGAACTTTGTTCTTTGAGGTGGTGCGGTGAGGTATTTCGTACTTTAAGGTTGTGCGGTGAGAAACTTTGAACTTTGATGTAGTGTGGTGAGGTACTTTGTACTTTGAGGTAGTAGAGTGAGGCACTTTGTACTTTGAGGTAGTGCGGTGTGGAAATTTGTACTTTGAGGTAGTGCTTGTGATGTACATTTGTAATTTGAGGTGGTGCGGTGAGGTACTTTGTACTTTCAGGTAGTGCAGTGAACTATTTTATACTTTGAGTTAGTGCGGTGAGGTATTTTGTACTTTGAGGTGGTGCAATGAGGTAATTTGTACTTTGAGGTTGTGCGGTGAGGTACTTTGTACTTTGAGGTAGTGCAGTGAAGTGCTATGTACTTGGAGGTAGTGCAGTGAGGTATTTTGTACTTTGAGGTAGTGCTGTGAGATACTTTGTACTTTGAGATAGTGAGATGAGGTACTTTGTACTTTGAGGTGGTGCTGTGAGGAACTTTGTTCTTTGAGGTGGTGCGGTGAGGTATTTCGTACTTTGAGGTTGTGCGGTGAGAAACTTTGAACTTTGAGGAAGTGCAGTGAGGTACTTTGTACTTTGAGGGAGTGTGGTGAGGAACCTTGTACTTGGAGGTAGTGCAGTGAGGTACTTTGTACTTTGAGGGAGTGTGGTGAGGAACTTTGTACTTTGAGGTGGTGCAGTGAGGAACTTTGTACTTTGAGGTAGTAGAGTGAGGTACTTTGTATTTTGAGGTCGTGTGGTGAGGAGCTTGGCACTTTGAGGTGGAGAGGTGAGGAACTTTGTGCTTTCAGGCAGTGCAATGAGGTATTCTGTACATTGATGTACTGCGGTGAGGAACCTTGTACATTGAGGTGCTGTGGTGAGGAACCGTGTACTTTGAGGTAGTGCAGTGAGGAACTTTGTACTTTGAGCTAGTGCGGCGAGGAACTTTGTACTTTGAGGTAGTGCAGTGAAGTGCTATGTACTTGGAGGTAGTGCAGTGAGGAACTTTGTACTTTGAGGTAGTGCTGTGAGGTACTTTGTACTTTGAGATAGTGAGATGAGGTACTTTGTACTTTGAGGTGGTGCTGTGAGGAACTTTGTTCTTTGAGGTGGTGCGGTGAGGTATTTCGTACTTTGAGGTTGTGCGGTGAGAAACTTTGTACTTTGAGGTAGTGCAGTGAGGTACTTTGTACTTTGAGGGAGTGTGGTGAGGAACTTTGTACTTTGATGTAGTGTGGTGAGGTACTTTGTACTTTGAGGTAGTAGAGTGAGGCACTTTGGACTTTGAGGTAGTGCTTGTGATGTACATTTGTAATTTGAGGTGGTGCGGTGAGATACTTTGTACTTTGAGGTAGTGCAGTGAACTATTTTATACTTTGAGTTAGTGCGGTGAGGTATTTTGTAGTTTGAGGTGGTGCAATGAGGTACTTTGTACTTTGAGGTTGTGCGGTGAGGTACTTTGTACTTTGAGGTAGTGCAGTGAAGTGCTATGTACTTGGAGGTAGTGCAGTGAGGTATTTTGTACTTTGAGATAGTGAGATGAGGTACTTTGTACTTTGAGGTGGTGCTGTGAGGAACTTTTTTCTTTGAGGTGGTGCGGTGAGAAACTTTGAACTTTGAGGTAGTGCAGTGAGGTACTTTGTACTTTGAGGGAGTGTGGTGAGGAACTTTGTACTTGGAGGTAGTGCAGTGAGGAACTTTGTACTTTGAGGTAGTGCTGTGAGGTACTTTGTACTTTGAGATAGTGAGATGAGGTACTTTGTACTTTGAGGTGGTGCTGTGAGGAACTTTGTTCTTTGAGGTAGTGCGGTGAGGTATTTCGTACATTGAGGTTGTGCGGTGAGAAACTTTGAACTTTGAGGTAGTGCAGTGAGGTAATTTGTACTTTGAGGTAGTGCAGTGAGGAACTTTGCACTTTGAGGTAGTGCAGTGAGGAGCTTTGTACTTTGAGCTAGTGCGGCGAGGAACTTTGTACTTTGAGGTAGCGCAGGAAAGTGCTATGTACTTGGAGGTAGTGCAGTGAGGAACTTTGTACTTTGAGGTAGTGCAGTGAGGTACTTTGTACTTTGATGTATTGTGGTGAGGTACTTTGTACTTGGAGGTAGTAGAGTGAGGCACTTTGTACTTTGAGGTAGTGCGGTGTGGAAATTTGTACATGATGTAGTGCTTGTGATGTACATTTGTAATTTGAGGTGGTGTGGTGAGGTACTTTGTACTTTGAGGTAGTGCAGTGAACTATTTTATACTTTGAGTTAGTGCGGTGAGGTATTTTGTACTTTGAGGTGGTGCAATGAGGTACTTTGTACTTTGAGGTTGTGCGGTGAGGTACTTTGTACTTTGAGGTAGTGCAGTGAAGTGCTATGTACTTGGAGGTAGTGCAGTGAGGTATTTTGTACTTTGAGGTAGTGCTGTGAGGTACTTTGTACTTTGAGATAGTGAGATGAGGTACTTTGTACTTTGAGGTGGTGCTGTGAGGAACTTTGTTCTTTGAGGTGGTGCGGTGAGGTATTTCGTACATTGAGGTTGTGCGGTGAGAAACTTTGAACTTTGAGGTAGTGCAGTGAGGTAATTTGTACTTTGAGGGAGTGTGGTGAGGAACTTTGAACTTTGATGTAGTGTGGTGAGGTACTTTGTACTTGGAGGTAGTGCAGTGAGGAACTTTGTACTTTGAGGTAGTGCTGTGAGGTACTTTGTACTTTGAGATAGTGAGGTGAGGTACTTTGTACTTTGAGGTGGTGCTGTGAGGAACTTTGTTCTTTGAGGTTGTGCGGTGAGGTATTTCGTACTTTGAGGTTGTGCGGTGAGAAACTTTGAACTTTGAGGTAGTGCAGTGAGGTACTTTGTACTTTGAGGTGGTGCGGTGAGGAAGTTTGAACTTTGAGGTTGTGCGGTGAGGTACTTTGTACTTTGAGGGAGTGTGGTGAGGAACTTTGTACTTTGATGTAGTGTGGTGAGGTACTTTGTACTTTGAGGTAGTAGAGTGAGGCACTTTTTACTTTGAGGTAGTGCGGTGCGGAAATTTGTACTTTGAGGTAGTGCTTGTGATGTACATTTGTAATTTGAGGTGGTGCGGTGAGGTACTTTGTACTTTGAGGTAGTGCAGTGAACTATTTTATACTTTGAGTTAGTGCGGTGAGGTATTTTGTACTTTGAGGTGGTGCAGTGAGGAACTTTGTACTTTGAGGTAGTAGAGTGAGGTACTTTGTATTTTGAGGTCGTGTGGTGAGGAGCTTGGCACTTTGAGGTGGAGAGGTGAGGAACTTTGTGCTTTCAGGCAGTGCAATGAGGTATTCTGTACATTGATGTACTGCGGTGAGGAACCTTGTACATTGAGGTGCTGTGGTGAGGAACCGTGTACTATGAGGTAGTGCAGTGAGGAACTTTGTACTTTGAGCTAGTGCGGCGAGGAACTTTGTACTTTGAGGTAGTGCAGTGAAGTGCTATGTACTTGGAGGTAGTGCAGTGAGGAACTTTGTACTTTGAGGTAGTGCTGTGAGGTACTTTGTACTTTGAGATAGTGAGATGAGGTACTTTGTACTTTGAGGTGGTGCTGTGAGGAACTTTGTTCTTTGAGGTGGTGCGGTGAGGTATTTCGTACTTTAAGGTTGTGCGGTGAGAAACTTTGAACTTTGATGTAGTGTGGTGAGGTACTTTGTACTTTGAGGTAGTAGAGTGAGGCACTTTGTACTTTGAGGTAGTGCGGTGTGGAAATTTGTACTTTGAGGTAGTGCTTGTGATGTACATTTGTAATTTGAGGTGGTGCGGTGAGGTACTTTGTACTTTCAGGTAGTGCAGTGAACTATTTTATACTTTGAGTTAGTGCGGTGAGGTATTTTGTACTTTGAGGTGGTGCAATGAGGTAATTTGTACTTTGAGGTTGTGCGGTGAGGTACTTTGTACTTTGAGGTAGTGCAGTGAAGTGCTATGTACTTGGAGGTAGTGCAGTGAGGTATTTTGTACTTTGAGGTAGTGCTGTGAGATACTTTGTACTTTGAGATAGTGAGATGAGGTACTTTGTACTTTGAGGTGGTGCTGTGAGGAACTTTGTTCTTTGAGGTGGTGCGGTGAGGTATTTCTTACTTTGAGGTTGTGCGGTGAGAAACTTTGAACTTTGAGGAAGTGCAGTGAGGTACTTTGTACTTTGAGGGAGTGTGGTGAGGAACCTTGTACTTGGAGGTAGTGCAGTGAGGAACTTTGTACTTTGAGGGAGTGTGGTGAGGAACTTTGTACTTGGAGGTAGTGCAGTGAGGAACTTTGTACTTTGAGGTAGTGCTGTGAGGTACTTTGTACTTTGAGATAGTGAGATGAGGTACTTTGTACTTTGAGGTGGTGCTGTGAGGAACTTTGTTCTTTGAGGTAGTGCGGTGAGGTATTTCGTACATTGAGGTCGTGCGGTGAGAAACTTTGAACTTTGAGGTAGTGCAGTGAGGTAATTTGTACTTTGAGGTAGTGCAGTGGGGAACTTTGCACTTTGAGGTAGTGCAGTGAGGAGCTTTGTACTTTGAGCTAGTGCGGCGAGGAACTTTGTACTTTGAGGTAGCGCAGGAAAGTGCTATGTACTTGGAGGTAGTGCAGTGAGGAACTTTGTACTTTGAGGTAGTGCAGTGAGGTACTTTGTACTTTGATGTATTGTGGTGAGGTACTTTGTACTTGGAGGTAGTAGAGTGAGGCACTTTGTACTTTGAGGTAGTGCGGTGTGGAAATTTGTACATGATGTAGTGCTTGTGATGTACATTTGTAATTTGAGGTGGTGCGGTGAGGTACTTTGTACTTTGAGGTAGTGCAGTGAACTATTTTATACTTTGAGTTAGTGCGGTGAGGTATTTTGTACTTTGAGGTGGTGCAATGAGGTACTTTGTACTTTGAGGTTGTGCGGTGAGGTACTTTGTAATTTGAGGTAGTGCAGTGAAGTGCTATGTACTTGGAGGTAGTGCAGTGAGGTATTTTGTACTTTGAGGGAGTGCGGTGAGAAACTTTGAACTTTGAGGTAGTGCAGTGAGGTAATTTGTACTTTGAGGGAGTGTGGTGAGGAACTTTGAACTTTGATGTAGTGTGGTGAGGTACTTTGTACTTGGAGGTAGTGCAGTGAGGAACTTTGTACTTTGAGGTAGTGCTGTGAGGTACTTTGTACTTTGAGATAGTGAGGTGAGGTACTTTGTACTTTGAGGTGGTGCTGTGAGGAACTTTGTTCTTTGAGGTTGTGCGGTGTGGTATTTCGTACTTTGAGGTTGTGCGGTGAGAAACTTTGAACTTTGAGGTAGTGCAGTGAGGTACTTTGTACTTTGAGGTGGTGCGGTGAGGAAGTTTGAACTTTGAGGTTGTGCGGTGAGGTACTTTGTACTTTGAGGGAGTGTGGTGAGGAACTTTGTACTTTGATGTAGTGTGGTGAGGTACTTTGTACTTTGAGGTAGTAGAGTGAGGCACTTTGTACTTTGAGGTAGTGCGGTGCGGAAATTTGTACTTTGAGGTAGTGCTTGTGATGTACATTTGTAATTTGAGGTGGTGCGGTGAGGTACTTTGTACTTTGAGGTAGTGCAGTGAACTATTTTATACTTTGAGTTAGTGCGGTGAGGTATTTTGTACTTTGAGGTAGTAGAGTGAGGTACTTTGTATTTTGAGGTCGTGTGGTGAGGAGCTTGGCACTTTGAGGTGGAGAGGTGAGGAACTTTGTGCTTTCAGGCAGTGCAATGAGGTATTCTGTACATTGATGTACTGCGGTGAGGAACCTTGTACATTGAGGTGCTGTGGTGAGGAACCGTGTACTATGAGGTAGTGCAGTGAGGAACTTTGTACTTTGAGCTAGTGCGGCGAGGAACTTTGTACTTTGAGGTAGTGCAGTGAAGTGCTATGTACTTGGAGGTAGTGCAGTGAGGAACTTTGTACTATGAGGTAGTGCTGTGAGGTACTTTGTACTTTGAGATAGTGAGATGAGGTACTTTGTACTTTGAGGTGGTGCTGTGAGGAACTTTGTTCTTTGAGGTGGTGCGGTGAGGTATTTCGTACTTTAAGGTTGTGCGGTGAGAAACTTTGAACTTTGAGGTAGTGCAGTGAGGTACTTTGTACTTTGAGGGAGTGTGGTGAGGAACTTTGTACTTTGATGTAGTGTGGTGAGGTACTTTGTACTTTGAGGTAGTAGAGTGAGGCACTTTGTACTTTGAGGTAGTGCGGTGTGGAAATTTGTACTTTGAGGTAGTGCTTGTGATGTACATTTGTAATTTGAGGTGGTGCGGTGAGGTACTTTGTACTTTCAGGTAGTGCAGTGAACTATTTTATACTTTGAGTTAGTGCGGTGAGGTATTTTGTACTTTGAGGTGGTGCAATGAGGTAATTTGTACTTTGAGGTTGTGCGGTGAGGTACTTTGTACTTTGAGGTAGTGCAGTGAAGTGCTATGTACTTGGAGGTAGTGCAGTGAGGTATTTTGTACTTTGAGGTAGTGCTGTGAGGTACTTTGTACTTTGAGATAGTGAGATGAGGTACTTTGTACTTTGAGGTGGTGCTGTGAGGAACTTTGTTCTTTGAGGTGGTGCGGTGAGGTATTTCGTACTTTGAGGTTGTGCGGTGAGAAACTTTGAACTTTGAGGTAGTGCAGTGAGGTACTTTGTACTTTGAGGGAGTGTGGTGAGGAACCTTGTACTTGGAGGTAGTGCAGTGAGGAACTTTGTACTTTGAGGTAGTGCAGTGAGGTACTTTGTACTTTGATGTATTGTGGTGAGGTACTTTGTACTTGGAGTTAGTGCAGTGAGGAACTTTGTACTTTGAGGTAGTGCTGTGAGGTACTTTGTACTTTGAGATAGTGAGATGAGGTACTTTGTACTTTGAGGTGGTGCTGTGAGGAACTTTGTTCTTTGAGGTTGTGCGGTGAGGTATTTCGTACTTTGAGGTTGTGCGGTGAGAAACTTTAAACTTTGAGGTAGTGCAGTGAGGTACTTTGTACTTTGAGGTGGTGCGGTGAGGAAGTTTGAACTTTGAGGTTGTGCGGTGAGGTACTTTGTACTTTGAGGGAGTGCGGTGAGGAACTTTGTACTTTGATGTAGTGTGGTGAGGTACTTTGTACTTTGAGGTAGTAGAGTGAGGCACTTTGTACTTTGAGGAGTGCGGTGCGGAAATTTGTACTTTGAGGTAGTGCTTGTGATGTACATTTGTAATTTGAGGTGGTGCGGTGAGGTACTTTGTACTTTGAGGTAGTGCAGTGAACTATTTTATACTTTGAGTTAGTGCGGTGAGGTATTTTGTACTTTGAGGTGGTGCAGTGAGGAACTTTGTACTTTGAGGTAGTAGAGTGAGGTACTTTGTATTTTGAGGTCGTGTGGTGAGGAGCTTGGCACTTTGAGGTGGAGAGGTGAGGTACTTTGTGCTTTCAGGCAGTGCAATGAGGTATTCTGTACATTGATGTACTGCGGTGAGGAACCTTGTACATTGAGGTGCTGTGGTGAGGAACCGTGTACTTTGAGGTAGTGCAGTGAGGAACTTTGTACTTTGAGCTAGTGCGGCGAGGAACTTTGTACTTTGAGGTAGTGCAGTGAAGTGCTATGTACTTGGAGGTAGTGCAGTGAGGAACTTTGTACTTTGAGGTAGTGCTGTGAGGTACTTTGTACTTTGAGATAGTGAGATGAGGTACTTTGTACTTTGAGGTGGTGCTGTGAGGAACTTTGTTCTTTGAGGTGGTGCGGTGAGGTATTTCGTACTTTGAGGTTGTGCGGTGAGAAACTTTGTACTTTGAGGTAGTGCAGTGAGGTACTTTGTACTTTGAGGGAGTGTGGTGAGGAACTTTGTACTTTGATGTAGTGTGTGAGGTACTTTGTACTTTGAGGTAGTAGAGTGAGGCACTTTGGACTTTGAGGTAGAGCTTGTGATGTACATTTGTAATTTGAGGTGGTGCGGTGAGGTACTTTGTACTTTGAGGTAGTGCAGTGAACTATTTTATACTTTGAGTTAGTGCGGTGAGGTATTTTGTACTTTGAGGTGGTGCAATGAGGTACTTTGTACTTTGAGGTTGTGCGGTGAGGTACTTTGTACTTTGAGGTAGTGCAGTGAAGTGCTATGTACTTGGAGGTAGTGCAGTGAGGTATTTTGTACTTTGAGATAGTGAGATGAGGTACTTTGTACTTTGAGGTGGTGCTGTGAGGAACTTCTTTCTTTGAGGTGGTGCGGTGAGAAACTTTGAACTTTGAGGTAGTGCAGTGAGGTACTTTGTACTTTGAGGGAGTGTGGTGAGGAACTTTGTACTTGGAGGTAGTGCAGTGAGGAACTTTGTACTTTGAGGTAGTGCTGTGAGGTACTTTGTACTTTGAGATAGTGAGATGAGGTACTTTGTACTTTGAGGTGGTGCTGTGAGGAACTTTGTTCTTTGAGGTAGTGCGGTGAGGTATTTCGTACATTGAGGTTGTGTGGTGAGAAACTTTGAACTTTGAGGTAGTGCAGTGAGGTAATTTGTACTTTGAGGTAGTGCAGTGAGGAACTTTGCACTTTGAGGTAGTGCAGTGAGGAGCTTTGTACTTTGAGCTAGTGCGGCGAGGAACTTTGTACTTTGAGGTAGCGCAGTAAAGTGCTATGTACTTGGAGGTAGTGCAGTGAGGAACTTTGTACTTTGAGGTAGTGCAGTGAGGTACTTTGTACTTTGATGTAGTGTGGTGAGGTACTTTGTACTTTGAGGTAGTAGAGTGAGGAACTTTGTTCTTTGAGGTTGTGCGGTGAGGTATTTCGTACTTTGAGGTTGTGCGGTGAGAAACTTTGAACTTTGAGGTAGTGCAGTGAGGTACTTTGTACTTTGATGTAGTGTGGTGAGGTACTTTGTACTTTGAGGTAGTAGAGTGAGGCACTTTGTACTTTGAGGTAGTGCGGTGCAGAAATTTGTACTTTGAGGTAGTGCTTGTGATGTACATTTGTAATTTGAGGTGGTGCGGTGAGGTACTTTGTACTTTGAGGTAGTGCAGTGAACTATTTTATACTTTGAGTTAGTGCGGTGAGGTATTTTGTACTTTGAGGTGGTGCAGTGAGGAACTTTGTACTTTGAGGTAGTAGAGTGAGGTACTTTGTATTTTGAGGTCGTGTGGTGAGGAGCTTGGCACTTTGAGGTGGAGAGGTGAGGAACTTTGTGCTTTCAGGCAGTGCAATGAGGTATTCTGTACATTGATGTACTGCGGTGAGGAACCTTGTACATTGAGGTGCTGTGGTGAGGAATCGTGTACTATGAGGTAGTGCAGTGAGGAACTTTGTACTTTGAGGGAGTGTGGTGAGGAACTTTGTACTTTGATGTAGTGTGGTGAGGTACTTTGTACTTTGAGGTAGTAGAGTGAGGCACTTTGTACTTTGAGGTAGTGCGGTGTGGAAATTTGTACTTTGAGGTAGTGCTTGTGATGTACATTTGTAATTTGAGGTGGTGCGGTGAGGTACTTTGTACTTTCAGGTAGTGCAGTGAACTATTTTATACTTTGAGTTAGTGCGGTGAGGTGTTTTGTACTTTGAGGTGGTGCAATGAGGTAATTTGTACTTTGAGGTTGTGCGGTGAGGTACTTTGTACTTTGAGGTAGTGCAGTGAAGTGCTATGTACTTGGAGGTAGTGCAGTGAGGTATTTTGTACTTTGAGGTAGTGCTGTGAGATACTTTGTACTTTGAGATAGTGAGATGAGGTACTTTGTACTTTGAGGTGGTGCTGTGAGGAACTTTGTTCTTTGAGGTGGTGCGGTGAGGTATTTCGTACTTTGAGGTTGTGCGGTGAGAAACTTTGAACTTTGAGGTAGTGCAGTGAGGTACTTTGTACTTTGAGGGAGTGTGGTGAGGAACCTTGTACTTGGAGGTAGTGCAGTGAGGAACTGTACTTTGAGGTAGTGCTGTGAGGTACTTTGTACTTTGAGATAGTGAGATGAGGTACTTTGTACTTTGAGGTGGTGCTGTGAGGAACTTTGTTCTTTGAGGTAGTGCAGTGAGGTATTTCGTACTTTGAGGTTGTGCGGTGAGAAACTTTGAACTTTGAGGTAGTGCAGTGAGGTAATTTGTACTTTGAGGGAGTGTGGTGAGGAACTTTGAACTTTGATGTAGTGCGGCGAGGAACTTTGTACTTTGAGGTAGTGCAGTGAAGTGCTATGTACTTGGAGGTAGTGCAGTGAGGAACTTTGTAGTTTGAGGTAGTGCTGTGAGGTACTTTGTACTTTGAGATAGTGAGATGAGGTACTTTGTACTTTGAGGTGGTGCTGTGAGGAACTTTGTTCTTTGAGGTGGTGCGGTGAGGTATTTCGTACTTTGAGGTTGTGCGGTGAGAAACTTTGAACTTTGAGGTGGTGCGGTGAGGTATTTCGTACTTTGAGGTTGTGCGGTGAGAAACTTTGTACTTTGAGGTAGTGCAGTGAGGTACTTTGTACTTTGAGGGAGTGTGGTGAGGAACTTTGTACTTTGATGTAGTGTGGTGAGGTACTTTGTACTTTGAGGTAGTAGAGTGAGGCACTTTGTACTTTGAGGTAGAGCGGTGTGGAAATTTGTACTTTGAGGTAGTGCTTGTGATGTACATTTGTAATTTGAAGTGGTGCGGTGAGGTACTTTGTACTTTGAGGTAGTGCAGTGAACTATTTTATACTTTGAGTTAGTGCGGTGAGGTATTATGTACTTTGAGGTGGTGCAATGAGGTACTTTGTTCTTTGAGGTTGTGCGGTGAGGTACTTTGTACTTTGAGGTAGTGCAGTGAAGTGCTATGTACTTGGAGGTAGTGCAGTGAGGTATTTTGTACTTTGAGGTAGTGGTGTGAGGTACTTTGTACTTTGAGATAGTGAGATGAGGTACTTTGTACTTTGAGGTGGTGCTGTGAGGAACTTTGTTCTTTGAGGTGGTGCGGTGAGGTATTTCGTACTTTGAGGTTGTGCGGTGAGAAACTTTGAACTTTGAGGTAGTGCAGTGAGGTAATTTGTACTTTGAGGTAGTGCAGTGAGGAACTTTGTACTTTGAGGTAGTGCAGTGAGGAACTTTGTACTTTGAGCTAGTGCGGCGAAGAACTTTGTACTTTGAGGTAGTGCAGTAAAGTGCTATGTACTTGGAGGTAGTGCAGTGAGGAACTTTGTACTTTGAGGTAGTGCAGTGAGGAACTTTGTACTTTGACGTAGTGCTGTGAGGTACTTTGTACTTTGAGATAGTGAGATGAGGTACTTTGTACTTTGAGGTGGTGCTGTGAGGAACTTTGTTCTTTGAGGTTGTGCGGTGAGGTATTTCGTACTTTGAGGTTGTGCGGTGAGAAACTTTGAACTTTGAGGTAGTGCAGTGAGGTACTTTGTACTTTGAGGTGGTGCGGTGAGGAAGTTTGAACTTTGAGGTTGTGCGGTGAGGTACTTTGTACTTTGAGGGAGTGTGGTGAGGAACTTTGTACTTTGATGTAGTGTGGTGAGGTACTTTGTACTTTGAGTAGAGTGAGGCACTTTGTACTTTGAGGAGTGCGGTGCGGAAATTTGTACTTTGAGGTAGTGCTTGTGATGTACATTTGTAATTTGAGGTGGTGCGGTGAGGTACTTTGTACTTTGAGGTAGTGCAGTGAACTATTTTATACTTTGAGTTAGTGCGGTGAGGTATTTTGTACTTTGAGGTGGTGCAGTGAGGAACTTTGTACTTTGAGGTAGTAGAGTGAGGTACTTTGTATTTTGAGGTCGTGTGGTGAGGAGCTTGGCACTTTGAGGTGGAGAGGTGAGGAACTTTGTGCTTTCAGGCAGTGCAATGAGGTATTCTGTATATTGATGTACTGCGGTGAGGAACCTTGTACATTGAGGTGCTTTGGTGAGGAACCGTGTACTTTGAGGTAGTGCAGTGAGGAACTTTGTACTTTGAGCTAGTGCGGCGAGGAACTTTGTACTTTGAGGTAGTGCAGTGAAGTGCTATGTACTTGGAGGTAGTGCAGTGAGGAACTTTGTACTTTGAGGTAGTGCTGTGAGGTACTTTGTACTTTGAGATAGTGAGATGAGGTACTTTGTACTTTGAGGTGGTGCTGTGAGGAACTTTGTTCTTTGAGGTGGTGCGGTGAGGTATTTCGTAATTTGAGGTTGTGCGGTGAGAAACTTTGTACTTTGAGGTAGTGCAGTGAGGTACTTTGTACTTTGAGGTGGTGCAGTGAGGAACTTTGTACTTTGAGGTAGTAGAGTGAGGTACTTTGTATTTTGAGGTCGTGTGGTGAGGAGCTTGGCACTTTGAGGTGGAGAGGTGAGGAACTTTGTGCTTTCAGGCAGTGCAATGAGGTATTCTGTACATTGATGTACTGCGGTGAGGAACCTTGTACATTGAGGTGCTTTGGTGAGGAACCGTGTACTTTGAGGTAGTGCAGTGAGGAACTTTGTACTTTGAGCTAGTGCGGCGAGGAACTTTGTACTTTGAGGTAGTGCAGTGAAGTGCTATGTACTTGGAGGTAGTGCAGTGAGGAACTTTGTACTTTGAGGTAGTGCTGTGAGGTACTTTGTACTTTGAGATAGTGAGATGAGGTACATTGTACTTTGAGGTGGTGCTGTGAGGAACTTTGTTCTTTGAGGTGGTGCGGTGAGGTATTTCGTACTTTGAGGTTGTGCGGTGAGAAACTTTGTACTTTGAGGTAGTGCAGTGAGGTACTTTGTACTTTGAGGGAGTGTGGTGAGGAACTTTGTACTTTGATGTAGTGTGGTGAGGTACTTTGTACTTTGAGGTAGTAGAGTGAGGCACTTTGGACTTTGAGGTAGAGCTTGTGATGTACATTTGTAATTTGAGGTGGTGCGGTGAGGTACTTTGTACTTTGAGGTAGTGCAGTGAACTATTTTATACTTTGAGTTAGTGCGGTGAGGTATTTTGTACTTTGAGGTGGTGCAATGAGGTACTTTGTACTTTGAGGTTGTGCGGTGAGGTACTTTGTACTTTGAGGTAGTGCAGTGAAGTGCTATGTACTTGGAGGTAGTGCAGTGAGGTATTTTGTACTTTGAGATAGTGAGATGAGGTACTTTGTACTTTGAGGTGGTGCTGTGAGGAACTTCTTTCTTTGAGGTGGTGCGGTGAGAAACTTTGAACTTTGAGGTAGTGCAGTGAGGTACTTTGTACTTTGAGGGAGTGTGGTGAGGAACTTTGTACTTGGAGGTAGTGCAGTGAGGAACTTTGTACTTTGAGGTAGTGCTGTGAGGTACTTTGTACTTTGAGATAGTGAGATGAGGTACTTTGTACTTTGAGGTGGTGCTGTGAGGAACTTTGTTCTTTGAGGTAGTGCGGTGAGGTATTTCGTACATTGAGGTTGTGTGGTGAGAAACTTTGAACTTTGAGGTAGTGCAGTGAGGTAATTTGTACTTTGAGGTAGTGCAGTGAGGAACTTTGCACTTTGAGGTAGTGCAGTGAGGAGCTTTGTACTTTGAGCTAGTGCGGCGAGGAACTTTGTACTTTGAGGTAGCGCAGTAAAGTGCTATGTACTTGGAGGTAGTGCAGTGAGGAACTTTGTACTTTGAGGTAGTGCAGTGAGGTACTTTGTACTTTGATGTATTGTGGTGAGGTACTTTGTACTTGGAGGTAGTAGAGTGAGGCACTTTGTACTTTGAGGTAGTGCGGTGTTGAAATTTGTACATGAGGTAGTGCTTGTGATGTACATTTGTAATTTGAGGTGGTGCGGTGAGGTACTTTGTACTTTGAGGTAGTGCAGTGAACTATTTTATACTTTGAGTTAGTGCGGTGAGGTATTTTGTACTTTGAGGTGGTGCAATGAGGTACTTTGTACTTTGAGGTTGTGCGGTGAGGTACTTTGTACTTTGAGGTAGTGCAGTGAAGTGCTATGTACTTGGAGGTAGTGCAGTGAGGTATTTTGTACTTTGAGGTAGTGCTGTGAGGTACTTTGTACTTTGAGATAGTGAGATGAGGTACTTTGTACTTTGAGGTGGTGCTGTGAGGAACTTTGTTCTTTGAGGTGGTGCGGTGAGGTATTTCGTACTTTGAGGTTTTGCGCTGAGAAACTTTGAACTTTGAGGTAGTGCAGTGAGGTAATTTGTACTTTGAGGGAGTGTGGTGAGGAACTTTGAACTTTGATGTAGTGTGGTGAGGTACTTTGTACTTGGAGGTAGTGCAGTGAGGAACTTTGTACTTTGAGGTAGTGCTGTGAGGTACTTTGTACTTTGAGATAGTGAGGTGAGGTACTTTGTACTTTGAGGTGGTGCTGTGAGGAACTTTGTTCTTTGAGGTTGTGCGGTGAGGTATTTCGTACTTTGAGGTTGTGCGGTGAGAAACTTTGAACTTTGAGGTAGTGCAGTGAGGTACTTTGTACTTTGAGGTGGTGCGGTGAGGAAGTTTGAACTTTGAGGTTGTGCGGTGAGGTACTTTGTACTTTGAGGGAGTGTGGTGAGGAACTTTGTACTTTGATGTAGTGTGGTGAGGTACTTTGTACTTTGAGGTAGTAGAGTGAGGCACTTTGTACTTTGAGGTAGTGCGGTGCGGAAATTTGTACTTTGAGGTAGTGCTTGTGATGTACATTTGTAATTTGAGGTGGTGCAGTGAGGTACTTTGTACTTTGAGGTAGTGCAGTGAACTATTTTATACTTTGAGTTAGTGCGGTGAGGTATTTTGTACTTTGAGGTGGTGCAGTGAGGAACTTTGTACTTTGAGGTAGTAGAGTGAGGTACTTTGTATTTTGAGGTCGTGTGGTGAGGAGCTTGGCACTTTGAGGTGGAGAGGTGAGGAACTTTGTGCTTTCAGGCAGTGCAATGAGGTATTCTGTACATTGATGTACTGCGGTGAGGAACCTTGTACATTGAGGTGCTGTGGTGAGGAATCGTGTACTATGAGGTAGTGCAGTGAGGAACTTTGTACTTTGAGGGAGTGTGGTGAGGAACTTTGTACTTTGATGTAGTGTGGTGAGGTACTTTGTACTTTGTGGTAGTAGAGTGAGGCACATTGTACTTTGAGGTAGTGCGGTGTGGAAATTTGTACTTTGAGGTAGTGCTTGTGATGTACATTTGTAATTTGAGGTGGTGCGGTGAGGTACTTTGTACTTTCAGGTAGTGCAGTGAACTATTTTATACTTTGAGTTAGTGCGGTGAGGTATTTTGTACTTTGAGGTGGTGCAATGAGGTAATTTGTACTTTGAGGTTGTGCGGTGAGGTACTTTGTACTTTGAGGTAGTGCAGTGAAGTGCTATGTACTTGGAGGTAGTGCAGTGAGGTATTTTGTACTTTGAGGTAGTGCTGTGAGATACTTTGTACTTTGAGATAGTGAGATGAGGTACTTTGTACTTTGAGGTGGTGCTGTGAGGAACTTTGTTCTTTGAGGTGGTGCGGTGAGGTATTTCGTACTTTGAGGTTGTGCGGTGAGAAACTTTGAACTTTGAGGTAGTGCAGTGAGGTACTTTGTACTTTGAGGGAGTGTGGTGAGGAACCTTGTACTTGGAGGTAGTGCAGTGAGGAACTGTACTTTGAGGTAGTGCTGTGAGGTACTTTGTACTTTGAGATAGTGAGATGAGGTACTTTGTACTTTGAGGTGGTGCTGTGAGGAACTTTGTTCTTTGAGGTAGTGCAGTGAAGTATTTCGTACTTTGAGGTTGTGCGGTGAGAAACTTTGAACTTTGAGGTAGTGCAGTGAGGTAATTTGTACTTTGAGGGAGTGTGGTGAGGAACTTTGAACTTTGATGTAGTGTGGTGAGGTACTTTGTACTTGGAGGTAGAGCAGTGAGGAACTTTGTACTTTGAGGTAGTGCTGTGAGGTACTTTGTACTTTGAGATAGTGAGGTGAGGTACTTTGTACTTTGAGGTGGTGCTGTGAGGAACTTTGTTCTTTGAGGTTGTGCGGTGAGGTATTTCGTACTTTGAGGTTGTGCGGTGAGAAACTTTGTACTTTGAGGTAGTGCAGTGAGGTACTTTGTACTTTGAGGTGGTGCAGTGAGGAAGTTTGAACTTTGAGGTTGTGCGGTGAGGTACTTTGTACTTTGAGGGAGTGTGGTGAGGAACTTTGTACTTTGATGTAGTGTGGTGAGGTACTTTGTACTTTGAGGTAGTAGAGTGAGGCACTTTGTACTTTGAGGAGTGCGGTGCGGAAATTTGTACTTTGAGGTAGTGCTTGTGATGTACATTTGTAATTTGAGGTGGTGCGGTGAGGTACTTTGTACTTTGAGGTAGTGCAGTGAACTATTTTATACTTTGAGTTAGTGCGGTGAGGTATTTTGTACTTTGAGGTGGTGCAATGAGGTACTTTGTACTTTGAGGTTGTGCGGTGAGGTACTTTGTACTTTGAGGTAGTGCAGTGAAGTGCTATGTACTTGGAGGTAGTGCTGTGAGGAACTTTGTTCTTTGAGGTGGTGCGGTGAGGTATTTCGTACTTTGAGGTTGTGCGGTGAGAAACTTTGAACTTTGAGGTAGTGCAGTGAGGTACTTTGTACTTTGAGGGAGTGTGGTGAGGAACTTTGTACGTGGAGGTAGTGCAGTGAGGAACTTTGTACTTTGAGGTAGTGCTGTGAGGTACTTTGTACTTTGAGATAGTGAGATGAGGTACTTTGTACTTTGAGGTGGTGCTGTGAGGAACTTTGTTCTTTGAGGTAGTGCGGTGAGGTATTTCGTACTTTGAGGTTGTGCGGTGAGAATCTTTGAACTTTGAGGTAGTGCAGTGAGGTAATTTGTACTTTGAGGTAGTGCAGTGACGAACTTTGTACTTTGAGGTAGTGCAGTGAGGAACTTTGTACTTTGAGCTAGTGCGGCGAGGAACTTTGTACTTTGAGGTAGTGCAGTAAAGTGCTATGTACTTGGAGGTAGTGCAGTGAGGAACTTTGTACTTTGAGGTAGTGCAGTGAGGTACTTTGTACTTTGATGTATTGTGGTGAGGTACTTTGTACTTGGAGGTAGTGCAGTGAGGAACTATGTACTTTGAGGTAGTGCTGTGAGGTACTTTGTACTTTGAGATAGTGAGATGAGGTACTTTGTACTTTGAGGTGGTGCTGTGAGGAACTTTGTTCTTTGAGGTTGTGCGGTGAGGTATTTCGTACTTTGAGGTTGTGCGGTGAGAAACTTTGTACTTTGAGGTAGTAGAGTGAGGTACTTTGTATTTTGAGGTCGTGTGGTGAGGAGCTTGGCACTTTGAGGTGGAGAGGTGAGGAACTTTGTGCTTTCAGGCAGTGCAATGAGGTATTCTGTACATTGATGTACTGCGGTGAGGAACCTTGTACATTGAGGTGCTGTGGTGAGGAACCGTGTACTTTGAGGTAGTGCAGTGAGGAACTTTATACTTTGAGTTAGTGCGGTGAGGTATTATGTACTTTGAGGTGGTGCAATGAGGTACTTTGTTCTTTGAGGTTGTGCGGTGAGGTACTTTGTACTTTGAGGTAGTGCAGTGAAGTGCTATGTACTTGGAGGTAGTGCAGTGAGGTATTTTGTACTTTGAGGTAGTGCTGTGAGGTACTTTGTACTTTGAGATAGTGAGATGAGGTACTTTGTACTTTGAGGTGGTGCTGTGAGGAACTTTGTTCTTTGAGGTGGTGCGGTGAGGTATTTCGTACTTTGAGGTTGTGCGGTGAGAAACTTTGAACTTTGAGGTAGTGCAGTGAGGTAATTTGTACTTTGAGGTAGTGCAGTGAGGAACTTTGTACTTTGAGGTAGTGCAGTGAGGAACTTTGTACTTTGAGCTAGTGCGGCGAAGAACTTTGTACTTTGAGGTAGTGCAGTAAAGTGCTATGTACTTGGAGGTAGTGCAGTGAGGAACTTTGTACTTTGAGGTAGTGCAGTGAGGTACTTTGTACTTTGATGTATTGTGGTGAGGTACTTTGTACTTGGAGTTAGTGCAGTGAGGAACTTTGTACTTTGAGGTAGTGCTGTGAGGTACTTTGTACTTTGAGATAGTGAGATGAGGTACTTTGTACTTTGAGGTGGTGCTGTGAGGAACTTTGTTCTTTGAGGTTGTGCGGTGAGGTATTTCGTACTTTGAGGTTGTGCGGTGAGAAACTTTGAACTTTGAGGTAGTGCAGTGAGGTACTTTGTACTTTGAGGTGGTGCGGTGAGGAAGTTTGAACTTTGAGGTTGTGCGGTGAGGTACTTTGTACTTTGAGGGAGTGTGGTGAGGAACTTTGTACTTTGATGTAGTGTGGTGAGGTAATTTGTACTTTGAGGTAGTAGAGTGAGGCACTTTGTACTTTGAGGTAGTGCGGTGCGGAAATTTGTACTTTGAGTTAGTGCTTGTGATGTACATTTGTAATTTGAGGTGGTGCGGTGAGGTACTTTGTACTTTGAGGTAGTGCAGTGAACTATTTTATACTTTGAGTTAGTGCGGTGAGGTATTTTGTACTTTGAGGTGGTGCAGTGAGGAACTTTGTACTTTGAGGTAGTAGAGTGAGGTACTTAGTATTTTGAGGTCGTGTGGTGAGGAGCTTGGCACTTTGAGGTGGAGAGGTGAGGAACTTTGTGCTTTCAGGCAGTGCAATGAGGTATTCTGTATATTGATGTACTGCGGTGAGGAACCTTGTACATTGAGGTGCTTTGGTGAGGAACCGTGTACTTTGAGGTAGTGCAGTGAGGAACTTTGTACTTTGAGCTAGTGCGGCGAGGAACTTTGTACTTTGAGGTAGTGCAGTGAAGTGCTATGTACTTGGAGGTAGTGCAGTGAGGAACTTTGTACTTTGAGGTAGTGCTGTGAGGTACTTTGTACTTTGAGATAGTGAGATGAGGTACTTTGTACTTTGAGGTGGTGCTGTGAGGAACTTTGTTCTTTGAGGTGGTGCGGTGAGGTATTTCGTAATTTGAGGTTGTGCGGTGAGAAACTTTGTACTTTGAGGTAGTGCAGTGAGGTACTTTGTACTTTGAGGTGGTGCAGTGAGGAACTTTGTACTTTGAGGTAGTAGAGTGAGGTACTTTGTATTTTGAGGTCGTGTGGTGAGGAGCTTGGCACTTTGAGGTGGAGAGGTGAGGAACTTTGTGCTTTCAGGCAGTGCAATGAGGTATTCTGTACATTGATGTACTGCGGTGAGGAACCTTGTACATTGAGGTGCTTTGGTGAGGAACCGTGTACTTTGAGGTAGTGCAGTGAGGAACTTTGTACTTTGAGCTAGTGCGGCGAGGAACTTTGTACTTTGAGGTAGTGCAGTGAAGTGCTATGTACTTGGAGGTAGTGCAGTGAGGAACTTTGTACTTTGAGGTAGTGCTGTGAGGTACTTTGTACTTTGAGATAGTGAGATGAGGTACTTTGTACTTTGAGGTGGTGCTGTGAGGAACTTTGTTCTTTGAGGTGGTGCGGTGAGGTATTTCGTAATTTGAGGTTGTGCGGTGAGAAACTTTGTACTTTGAGGTAGTGCAGTGAGGTACTTTGTACTTTGAGGGAGTGTGGTGAGAAACTTTGTACTTTGATGTAGTGCGGTGTGGAAATTTGTACTTTGAGGTAGTGCTTGTGATGTACATTTGTAATTTGAGGTGGTGCGGTGAGGTACTTTGTACTTTGAGGTAGTGCAGTGAACTATTTTATACTTTGAGTTAGTGCGGTGAGGTATTTTGTACTTTGAGGTGGTGCAATGAGGTACTTTGTACTTTGAGGTTGTGCGGTGAGGTACTTTGTACTTTGAGGTAGTGCAGTGAAGTGCTATGTACTTGGAGGTAGTGCAGTGAGGTATTTTGTACTTTGAGGTAGTGCTGTGAGGTACTTTGTACTTTGAGATAGTGAGATGAGGTACTTTGTACTTTGAGGTGGTGCTGTGAGGAACTTTGTTCTTTGAGGTGGTGCGGTGAGAAACTTTGAACTTTGAGGTAGTGCAGTGAGGTACTTTGTACTTTGAGGGAGTGTGGTGAGGAACTTTGTACTTGGAGGTAGTGCAGTGAGGAACTTTGTACTTTGAGGTAGTGCTGTGAGGTACTTTGTACTTTGAGATAGTGAGATGAGGTACTTTGTACTTTGAGGTGGTGCTGTGAGGAACTTTGTTCTTTGAGGTAGTGCGGGGAGGTATTTCGTACATTGAGGTTGTGCGGTGAGAAACTTTGAACTTTGAGGTAGTGCAGTGAGGTAATTTGTACTTTGAGGTAGTGCAGTGAGGAACTTTGTACTTTGAGGTAGTGCAGTGAGGAACTTTGTACTTTGAGCTAGTGCGGCGAGGAACTTTGTACTTTGAGGTAGTGCAGTAAAGTGCTATGTACTTGGAGGTAGTGCAGTGAGGAACTTTGTACTTTGAGGTAGTGCAGTGAGGTACTTTGTACTTTGATGTATTGTGGTGAGGTACTTTGTACTTGGAGGTAGTAGAGTGAGGCACTTTGTACTTTGAGGTAGTGCGGTGTGGAAATTTGTACTTTGAGGTAGTGCTTGTGACGTACATTTGTAATTTGAGGTGGTGCGGTGAGGTACTTTGTACTTTGAGGTAGTGCAGTGAACTATTTTATACTTTGAGTTAGTGCGGTGAGGTATTTTGTACTTTGAGGTGGTGCAATGAGGTAATTTGTACTTTGAGGTTGTGCGGTGAGGTACTTTGTACTTTGAGGTAGTGCCGTGAAGTGCTATGTACTTGGAGGTAGTGCAGTGAGGTATTTTGTACTTTGAGGTAGTGCTGTGAGGTACTTTGTACTTTGAGATAGTGAGATGAGGTACTTTGTACTTTGAGGTGGTGCTGTGAGGAACTTTGTTCTTTGAGGTGGTGCGGTGAGGTATTTCGTACTTTGAGATTGTGCGGTGAGAAACTTTCAACTTTGAGGTAGTGAAGTGAGGTACTTTGTACTTTGAGGGAGTGTGGTGAGGAACTTTGTACTTGGAGGTAGTGCAGCGAGGAACTTTGTACTTTGAGCTAGTGCGGCGAGGAACTTTGTACTTTGAGGTAGTGCAGTGAAGTGCTATGTACTTGGAGGTAGTGCAGTGAGGAACTTTGTACTTTGAGGTAGTGCTGTGAGGTACTTTGTACTTTGAGATAGTGAGATGAGGTACTTTGTACTTTGAGGTTGTGCGGTGAGGTACTTTGTACTTTGAGGTAGTGCAGTGAAGTGCTATGTACTTGGAGGTAGTGCAGTGAGGTATTTTGTACTTTGAGGTAGTGCTGTGAGGTACTTTGTACTTTGAGATAGTGAGATGAGGTACTTTGTACTTTGAGGTGGTGCTGTGAGGAACTTTGTTCTTTGAGGTGGTGCGGTGAGGTATTTCGTACTTTGAGGTTGTGCGGTGAGAAACTTTGAACTTTGAGGTAGTGCAGTGAGGTACTTTGTACTTTGAGGGAGTGTGGTGAGGAACTTTGTACTTGGAGGTAGTGCAGTGAGGAACTTTGTACTTTGAGGTAGTGCTGTGAGGTACTTTGTACTTTGAGATAGTGAGATGAGGTACTTTGTACTTTGAGGTGGTGCTGTGAGGAACTTTGTTCTTTGAGGTACTGCGGTGAGGTATTTCGTACTTTGAGGTTGTGCGGTGAGAAACTTTGAACTTCGAGGTAGTGCAGTGAGGTAATTTGTACTTTGAGGGAGAGTGGTGAGGAACTTTGAACTTTGATGTAGTGTGGTGAGGTACTTTGTACTTGGAGGTAGTGCAGTGAGGAACTTTGTACTTTGAGGTAGTGCTGTGAGGTACTTTGTACTTTCAGATAGTGAGGTGAGGTACTTTGTACTTTGAGGTGGTGCTGTGAGGAACTTTGTTCTTTGAGGTTGTGCGGTGAGGTATTTCGTACTTTGAGGTTGTGCGGTGAGAAACTTTGAACTTTGAGGTAGTGCAGTGAGTTACTTTGTACTTTGAGGTGGTGCGGTGAGGAAGTTTGAACTTTGAGGTTGTGCGGTGAGGTACTTTGCACTTTGAGGGAGTGTGGTGAGGAACTTTGTACTTTGATGTAGTGTGGTGAGGTACTTTGTACTTTGAGGTAGTAGAGTGAGGCACTTTGTACTTTGAGGTAGTGCGGTGCGGAAATTTGTACTTTGAGGTAGTGCTTGTGATGTACATTTGTAATTTGAGGTGGTGCGGTGAGGTACTTTGTACTTTGAGGTAGTGCAGTGAACTATTTTATACTTTGAGTTAGTGCGGTGAGGTATTTTGTACTTTGAGGTGGTGCAGTGAGGAACTTTGTACTTTGAGGTAGTAGAGTGAGGTACTTTGTATTTTGAGGTCGTGTGGTGAGGAGCTTGGCACTTTGAGGTGGAGAGGTGAGGAACTTTGTGCTTTCAGGCAGTGCAATGAGGTATTCTGTACATTGATGTACTGCGGTGAGGAACCTTGTACATTGAGGTGCTGTGGTGAGGAACCGTGTACTTTGAGGTAGTGCAGTGAGGAACTTTGTACTTTGAGCTAGTGCGGCGAGGAACTTTGTACTTTGAGGTAGTGCAGTGAAGTGCTATGTACTTGGAGGTAGTGCAGTGAGGAACTTTGTACTTTGAGGTAGTGCTGTGAGGTACTTTGTACTTTGAGATAGTGAGATGAGGTACTTTGTACTTTGAGGTTGTGCGGTGAGGTACTTTGTACTTTGAGGTAGTGCAGTGAAGTGCTATGTACTTGGAGGTAGTGCAGTGAGGTATTTTGTACTTTGAGGTAGTGCTGTGAGGTACTTTGTACTTTGAGATAGTGAGATGAGGTACTTTGTACTTTGAGGTGGTGCGGTGAGGTATTTCGTACTTTGAGGTTGTGCGGTGAGAAACTTTGAACTTTGAGTTAGTGCAGTGAGGTACTTTGTACTTTGAGGGAGTGTGGTGAGGAACTTTGTACTTGGAGGTAGTGCAGTGAGGAAGTTTGTACTTTGAGGTAGTGCTGTGAGGTACTTTGTACTTTGAGATAGTGAGATGAGGTACTTTGTACTTTGAGGTGGTGCTGTGAGGAACTTTGTCCTTTGAGGTAGTGCCGTGAGGTATTTCGTACTTTGAGGTTGTGCGGTGAGAAACTTTGAACTTTGAGGTAGTGCAGTGAGGTAATTTGTACTTTGAGGGAGTGTGGTGAGGAACTTTGAACTTTGATGTACTGTGGTGAGGTACTTTGTACTTGGAGGTAGTGCAGTGAGGAACTTTGTACTTTGAGGTAGTGCTGTGAGGTACTTTGTACTTCGAGATAGTGAGGTGAGGTACTTTGTACTTTGAGGTGGTGCTGTGAGGAACTTTGTTCTTTGAGGTTGTGCGGTGAGGTATTTCGTACTTTGAGGTTGTGCGGTTAGAAACTTTGAACTTTGAGGTAGTGCAGTGAGGTACTTTGTACTTTGAGGTGGTGCGGTGAGGAAGTTTGAACTTTGAGGTTGTGCGGTGAGGTACTTTGCACTTTGAGGGAGTGTGGTGAGGAACTTTGTACTTTGATGTAGTGTGGTGAGGTACTTTGTACTTTGAGGTAGTAGAGTGAGGCACTTTGTACTTTGAGGTAGTGTGGTGCGGAAATTTGTACTTTGAGGTAGTGCTTGTGATGTACATTTGTAATTTGAGGTGGTGCGGTGAGGTACTTTGTACTTTGAGGTAGTGCAGTGAACTATTTTATACTTTGAGTTAGTGCGGTGAGGTATTTTGTACTTTGAGGTGGTGCAGTGAGGAACTTTGTACTTTGAGGTAGTAGAGTGAGGTACTTTGTATTTTGAGGTCGTGTGGTGAGGAGCTTGGCACTTTGAGGTGGAGAGGTGAGGAAATTTGTGCTTTCAGGCAGTGCAATGAGGTATTCTGTACATTGATGTACTGCGGTGAGGAACCTTGTACATTGAGGTGCTGTGGTGAGGAACCGTGTACTTTGAGGTAGTGCAGTGAGGAACTTTGTACTTTGAGCTAGTGCGGCGAGGAACTTTGTACTTTGAGGTAGTGCAGTGAAGTGCTATGTACTTGGAGGTAGTGCAGTGAGGAACTTTGTACTTTGAGGTAGTGCTGTGAGGTACTTTGTACTTTGAGATAGTGAGATGAGGTTCTTTGTACTTTGAGGTTGTGCGGTGAGGTACTTTGTACTTTGAGGTAGTGCAGTGAAGTGCTATGTACTTGGAGGTAGTGCAGTGAGGTATTTTGTACTTTGAGGTAGTGCTGTGAGGTACTTTGTACTTTGAGATAGTCAGATGAGGTACTTTGTACTTTGAGGTGGTGCTGTGAGGAACTTTGTTCTTTGAGGTGGTGCGGTGAGGTATTTCGTACTTTGAGGTTGTGCGGTGAGAAACTTTGAACTTTGAGTTAGTGCAGTGAGGTACTTTGTACTTTGAGGGAGTGTGGTGAGGAACTTTGTACTTGGAGGTAGTGCAGTGAGGAACTTTGTACTTTGAGGTAGTGCTGTGAGGTACATTGTACTTTGAGATAGTGAGATGAGGTACTTTGTACTTTGAGGTGGTGCTGTGAGGAACTTTGTTCTTTGAGGTAGTGCGGTGAGGTATTTCGTACATTGAGGTTGTGCGGTGAGAAACTTTGAACTTTGAGGTAGTGCAGTGAGGTAATTTGTACTTTGAGGTAGTGCAGTGAGGAACTTTGTACTTTGAGGTAGTGCAGTGAGGAACTTTGTACTTTGAGCTAGTGCGGCGAGGAACTTTGTACTTTGAGGTAGTGCAGTAAAGTGCTATGTACTTGGAGGTAGTGCAGTGAGGAACTTTGTACTTTGAGGTAGTGCAGTGAGGTACTTTGTACTTTGATGTATTGTGGTGAGGTACTTTGTACTTGGAGGTAGTAGAGTGAGGCACTTTGTACTTTGAGGTAGTGCGGTGTGGAAATTTGTACTTTGAGGTAGTGCTTGTGACGTACATTTGTAATTTGTGGTGGTGCGGTGAGGTACTTTGTACTTTGAGGTAGTGCAGTGAACTATTTTATACTTTGAGTTAGTGCGGTGAGGTATTTTGTACTTTGAGGTGGTGCAATGAGGTAATTTGTACTTTGAGGTTGTGCGGTGAGGTACTTTGTACTTTGAGGTAGTGCCGTGAAGTGCTATGTACTTGGAGGTAGTGCAGTGAGGTATTTTGTACTTTGAGGTAGTGCTGTGAGGTACTTTGTACTTTGAGATAGTGAGATGAGGTACTTTGTACTTTGAGGTGGTGCTGTGAGGAACTTTGTTCTTTGAGGTGGTGCGGTGAGGTATTTCGTACTTTGAGGTTGTGCGGTGAGAAACTTTCAACTTTGAGGTAGTGCAGTGAGGTACTTTGTACTTTGAGGGAGTGTGGTGAGGAACTTTGTACTTGGAGGTAGTGCAGCGAGGAACTTTGTACTTTGAGCTAGTGCGGCGAGGAACTTTGTACTTTGAGGTAGTGCAGTGAAGTGCTATGTACTTGGAGGTAGTGCAGTGAGGAACTTTGTACTTTGAGGTAGTGCTGTGAGGTACTTTGTACTTTGAGATAGTGAGATGAGGTACTTTGTACTTTGAGGTTGTGCGGTGAGGTACTTTGTACTTTGAGGTAGTGCAGTGAAGTGCTATGTACTTGGAGGTAGTGCAGTGAGGTATTTTGTACTTTGAGGTAGTGCTGTGAGGTACTTTGTACTTTGAGATAGTGAGATGAGGTACTTTGTACTTTGAGGTGGTGCTGTGAGGAACTTTGTTCTTTGAGGTGGTGCGGTGAGGTATTTCGTACTTTGAGGTTGTGCGGTGAGAAACTTTGAACTTTGAGGTAGTGCAGTGAGGTACGTTGTACTTTGAGGGAGTGTGGTGAGGAACTTTGTACTTGGAGGTAGTGCAGTGAGGAACTTTGTACTTTGAGGTAGTGCTGTGAGGTACTTTGTACTTTGAGATAGTGAGATGAGGTACTTTGTACTTTGAGGTGGTGCTGTGAGGAACTTTGTTCTTTGAGGTACTGCGGTGAGGTATTTCGTACTTTGAGGTTGTGCGGTGAGAAACTTTGAACTTTGAGGTAGTGCAGTGAGGTAATTTGTACTTTGAGGGAGTGTGGTGAGGAACTTTGAACTTTGATGTAGTGTGGTGAGGTACTTTGTACTTGGAGGTAGTGCAGTGAGGAACTTTGTACTTTGAGGTAGTGCTGTGAGGTACTTTGTACTTTGAGATAGTGAGGTGAGGTACTTTGTACTTTGAGGTGGTGCTGTGAGGAACTTTGTTCTTTGAGGTTGTGCGGTGAGGTATTTCGTACTTTGAGGTTGTGCGGTGAGAAACTTTGAACTTTGAGGTAGTGCAGTGAGGTACTTTGTACTTTGAGGTGGTGCGGTGAGGAAGTTTGAACTTTGAGGTTGTGCGGTGAGGTACTTTGCACTTTGAGGGAGTGTGGTGAGGAACTTTGTACTTTGATGTAGTGTGGTGAGGTACTTTGTACTTTGAGGTAGTAGAGTGAGGCACTTTGTACTTTGAGGTAGTGCGGTGCGGAAATTTGTACTTTGAGGTAGTGCTTGTGATGTACATTTGTAATTTGAGGTGGTGCGGTGAGGTACTTTGTACTTTGAGGTAGTGCAGTGAACTATTTTATACTTTGAGTTAGTGCGGTGAGGTATTTTGTACTTTGAGGTGGTGCAGTGAGGAACTTTGTACTTTGAGGTAGTAGAGTGAGGTACTTTGTATTTTGAGGTCGTGTGGTGAGGAGCTTGGCACTTTGAGGTGGAGAGGTGAGGAACTTTGTGCTTTCAGGCAGTGCAATGAGGTATTCTGTACATTGATGTACTGCGGTGAGGAACCTTGTACATTGAGGTGCTGTGGTGAGGAACCGTGTACTTTGAGGTAGTGCAGTGAGGAACTTTGTACTTTGAGCTAGTGCGGCGAGGAACTTTGTACTTTGAGGTAGTGCAGTGAAGTGCTATGTACTTGGAGGTAGTGCAGTGAGGAACTTTGTACTTTGAGGTAGTGCTGTGAGGTACTTTGTACTTTGAGATAGTGAGATGAGGTACTTTGTACTTTGAGGTTGTGCGGTGAGGTACTTTGTACTTTGAGGTAGTGCAGTGAAGTGCTATGTACTTGGAGGTAGTGCAGTGAGGTATTTTGTACTTTGAGGTAGTGCTGTGAGGTACTTTGTACTTTGAGATAGTGAGATGAGGTACTTTGTACTTTGAGGTGGTGCTGTGAGGAACTTTGTTCTTTGAGGTGGTGCGGTGAGGTATTTCGTACTTTGAGGTTGTGCGGTGAGAAACTTTGAACTTTGAGTTAATGCAGTGAGGTACTTTGTACTTTGAGGGAGTGTGGTGAGGAACTTTGTACTTGGAGGTAGTGCAGTGAGGAAGTTTGTACTTTGAGGTAGTGCTGTGAGGTACTTTGTACTTTGAGATAGTGAGATGAGGTACTTTGTACTTTGAGGTGGTGCTGTGAGGAACTTTGTCCTTTGAGGTAGTGCGGTGAGGTATTTCGTACTTTGAGGTTGTGCGGTGAGAAACTTTTAACTTTGAGGTAGTGCAGTGAGGTAATTTGTACTTTGAGGGAGTGTGGTGAGGAACTTTGAACTTTGATGTACTGTGGTGAGGTACTTTGTACTTGGAGGTAGTGCAGTGAGGAACTTTGTACTTTGAGGTAGTGCTGTGAGGTACTTTGTACTTTGAGATAGTGAGGTGAGGTACTTTGTACTTTGAGGTGGTGCTGTGAGGAACTTTGTTCTTTGAGGTTGTGCGGTGAGGTATTTCGTACTTTGAGGTTGTGCGGTGAGAAACTTTGAACTTTGAGGTAGTGCAGTGAGGTACTTTGTACTTTGAGGTGGTGCGGTGAGGAAGTTTGAACTTTGAGGTTGTGCGGTGAGGTACTTTGCACTTTGAGGGAGTGTGGTGAGGAACTTTGTACTTTGATGTAGTGTGGTGAGGTACTTTGTACTTTGAGGTAGTAGAGTGAGGTACTTTGTACTTTGAGGTGGTGCGGTGAGGAAGTTTGAACTTTGAGGTTGTGCGGTGAGGTACTTTGTACTTTGAGGTAGTGCAGTGAACTATTTTATACTTTGAGTTAGTGCGGTGAGGTATTTTGTACTTTGAGGTGGTGCAGTGAGGAACTTTGTACTTTGAGGTAGTAGAGTGAGGTACTTTGTATTTTGAGGTCGTGTGGTGAGGAGCTTGGCACTTTGAGGTGGAGAGGTGAGGAAATTTGTGCTTTCAGGCAGTGCAAAGAGGTATTCTGTACATTGATGTACTGCGGTGAGGAACCTTGTACATTGAGGTGCTGTGGTGAGGAACCGTGTACTTTGAGGTAGTGCAGTGAGGAACTTTGTACTTTGAGCTAGTGCGGCGAGGAACTTTGTACTTTGAGGTAGTGCAGTGAAGTGCTATGTACTTGGAGGTAGTGCAGTGAGGAACTTTGTACTTTGAGGTAGTGCTGTGAGGTACTTTGTACTTTGAGATAGTGAGATGAGGTACTTTGTACTTTGAGGTTGTGCGGTGAGGTACTTTGTACTTTGAGGTAGTGCAGTGAAGTGCTATGTACTTGGAGGTAGTGCAGTGAGGTATTTTGTACTTTGAGGTAGTGCTGTGAGGTACTTTGTACTTTGAGATAGTGAGATGAGGTACTTTGTACTTTGAGGTGGTGCTGTGAGGAACTTTGTTCTTTGAGGTGGTGCGGTGAGGTATTTCGTACTTTGAGGTTGTGCGGTGAGAAACTTTGAACTTTGAGTTAGTGCAGTGAGGTACTTTGTACTTTGAAGGAGTGTGGTGAGGAACTTTGTACTTGGAGGTAGTGCAGTGAGGAACTTTGTACTTTGAGGTAGTGCTGTGAGTTTCTTTGTACTTTGAGATAGTGAGATGAGGTACTTTGTACTTTGAGGTGGTGCTGTGAGGAACTTTGTTCTTTGAGGTAGTGCGGTGAGGTATTTCGTACTTTGAGGTTGTGCGGTGAGAAACTTTGAACTTTGAGGTAGTGCAGTGAGGTAATTTGTACTTTGAGGGAGTGTGGTGAGGAACTTTGAACTTTGATGTAGTGTGGTGAGGTACTTTGTACTTGGAGGTAGTGCAGTGAGGAACTTTGTACTTTGAGGTAGTGCTGTGAGGTACTTTGTACTTTGAGATAGTGAGGTGAGGTACTTTGTACTTTGAGGTGGTGCTGTGAGGAACTTTGTTCTTTGAGGTTGTGCGGTGAGGTATTTCGTACTTTGAGGTTGTGCGGTGAGAAACTTTGAACTTTGAGGTAGTGCAGTAAGGTACTTTGTACTTTGAGGTGGTGCGGTGAGGAAGTTTGAACTTTGAGGTTGTGCGGTGAGGTACTTTGCACTTTGAGGGAGTGTGGTGAGGAACTTTGTACTTTGATGTAGTGTGGTGAGGTACTTTGTACTTTGAGGTAGTAGAGTGAGGCACTTTGTACTTTGAGGTAGTGCGGTGCGGAAATTTGTACTTTGAGGTAGTGCTTGTGATGTACATTTGTAATTTGAGGTGGTGCGGTGAGGTACTTTGTACTTTGAGGTAGTGCAGTGAACTATTTTATACTTTGAGTTAGTGCGGTGAGGTATTTTGTACTTTGAGGTGGTGCAGTGAGGAACTTTGTACTTTGAGGTAGTAGAGTGAGGTACTTTGTATTTTGAGGTCGTGTGGTGAGGAGCTTGGCACTTTGAGGTGGAGAGGTGAGGAAATTTGTGCTTTCAGGCAGTGCAAAGAGGTATTCTGTACATTGATGTACTGCGGTGAGGAACCTTGTACATTGAGGTGCTGTGGTGAGGAACCGTGTACTTTGAGGTAGTGCAGTGAGGAACTTTGTACTTTGAGCTAGTGCGGCGAGGAACTTTGTACTTTGAGGTAGTGCAGTGAAGTGCTATGTACTTGGAGGTAGTGCAGTGAGGAACTTTGTACTTTGAGGTAGTGCTGTGAGGTACTTTGTACTTTGAGATAGTGAGATGAGGTACTTTGTACTTTGAGGTTGTGCGGTGAGGTACTTTGTACTTTGAGGTAGTGCAGTGAAGTGCTATGTACTTGGAGGTAGTGCAGTGAGGTATTTTGTACTTTGAGGTAGTGCTGTGAGGTACTTTGTACTTTGAGATAGTGAGATGAGGTACTTTGTACTTTGAGGTGGTGCTGTGAGGAACTTTGTTCTTTGAGGTGGTGCGGTGAGATATTTCGTACTTTGAGGTTGTGCGGTGAGAAACTTTGAACTTTGAGTTAGTGCAGTGAGGTACTTTGTACTTTGAGGGAGTGTGGTGAGGAACTTTGTACTTGGAGGTAGTGCAGTGAGGAACTTTGTACTTTGAGGTAGTGCTGTGAGTTTCTTTGTACTTTGAGATAGTGAGATGAGGTACTTTGTACTTTGAGGTGGTGCTGTGAGGAACTTTGTTCTTTGAGGTAGTGCGGTGAGGTATTTCGTACTTTGAGGTTGTGCGGTGAGAAACTTTGAACTTTGAGGTAGTGCAGTGAGGTAATTTGTACTTTGAGGGAGTGTGGTGAGGAACTTTGAACTTTGATGTAGTGTGGTGAGGTACTTTGTACTTGGAGGTAGTGCAGTGAGGAACTTTGTACTTTGAGGTAGTGCTGTGAGGTACTTTGTACTTTGAGATAGTGAGGTGAGGTACTTTGTACTTTGAGGTGGTGCTGTGAGGAACTTTGTTCTTTGAGGTTGTGCGGTGAGGTATTTCGTACTTTGAGGTTGTGCGGTGAGAAACTTTGAACTTTGAGGTAGTGCAGTAAGGTACTTTGTACTTTGAGGTGGTGCGGTGAGGAAGTTTGAACTTTGAGGTTGTGCGGTGAGGTACTTTGCACTTTGAGGGAGTGTGGTGAGGAACTTTGTACTTTGATGTAGTGTGGTGAGGTACTTTGTACTTTGAGGTAGTAGAGTGAGGCACTTTGTACTTTGAGGTAGTGCGGTGCGGAAATTTGTACTTTGAGGTAGTGCTTGTGATGTACATTTGTAATTTGAGGTGGTGCGGTGAGGTACTTTGTACTTTGAGGTAGTGCAGTGAACTATTTTATACTTTGAGTTAGTGCGGTGAGGTATTTTGTACTTTGAGGTGGTGCAGTGAGGAACTTTGTACTTTGAGGTAGTAGAGTGTGGTACTTTGTATTTTGAGGTCGTGTGGTGAGGAGCTTGGCACTTTGAGGTGGAGAGGTGAGGAACTTTGTGCTTTCAGGCAGTGCAATGAGGTATTCTGTACATTGATGTACTGCGGTGAGGAACCTTGTACATTGAGGTGCTGTGGTGAGGAACCGTGTACTTTGAGGTAGTGCAGTGAGGAACTTTGTACTTTGAGCTAGTGCGGCGAGGAACTTTGTACTTTGAGGTAGTGCAGTGAAGTGCTATGTACTTGGAGGTAGTGCAGTGAGGAACTTTGTACTTTGAGGTAGTGCTGTGAGGTACTTTGTACTTTGAGATAGTGAGATGAGGTACTTTGTACTTTGAGGTTGTGCGGTGAGGTACTTTGTACTTTGAGGTAGTGCAGTGAAGTGCTATGTACTTGGAGGTAGTGCAGTGAGGTATTTTGTACTTTGAGGTAGTGCTGTGAGGTACTTTGTACTTTGAGATAGTGAGATGAGGTACTTTGTACTTTGAGGTGGTGCTGTGAGGAACTTTGTTCTTTGAGGTGGTGCGATGAGGTATTTCGTACTTTGAGGTTGTGCGGTGAGAAACTTTGAACTTTGAGGTGGTGCGGTGAGGTATTTCGTACTTTGAGGTTGTGCGGTGAGAAACTTTGTACTTTGAGGTAGTGCAGTGAGGTACTTTGTACTTTGAGGGAGTGTGGTGAGGAACTTTGTACTTTGATGTAGTGTGGTGAGGTACTTTGTACTTTGAGGTAGTAGAGTGAGGCACTTTGTACTTTGAGGTAGTGCGGTGTGGAAATTTGTACATTGAGGTAGTGCTTGTGATGTACATTTGTAATTTGAGGTGGTGCGGTGAGGTACTTTGTACTTTGAGGTAGTGCAGTGAACTATTTTATACTTTGAGTTAGTGCGGTGAGGTATTTTGTACTTTGAGGTGGTGCAATGAGGTACTTTGTACTTTGAGGTTGTGCGGTGAGAAACTTTGAACTTTGAGGTAGTGCAGTGAGGTAATTTGTACTTTGAGGTAGTGCAGTGAGGAACTTTGTACTTTGAGGTAGTGCGGTGAGGTACTTTGTACTTTGATGTATTGTGGTGAGGTACTTTGTACTTGGAGGTAGTGCAGTGAGGAACTTTGTACTTTGAGGTAGTGCTGTGAGGTACTTTGTACTTTGAGATAGTGAGATGAGGTACTTTGAGGTGGTGCTGTGAGGAACTTTGTTCTTTGAGGTTGTGCGGTGAGGTATTTCGTAGTTTGAGGTTGTGCGGTGAGAAACTTTGAACTTTGAGGTAGTGCAGTGAGGTACTTTGTAATTTGAGGTGGTGCGGTGAGGAAGTTTGAACTTTGAGGTTGTGCGGTGAGGTACTTTGTACTTTGAGGGAGTGTGGTGAGGAACTTTGTACTTTGATGTAGTGTGGTGAGGTACTTTGTACTTTGAGGTAGTAGAGTGAGGCACTTTGTACTTTGAGGTAGTGCGGTGCGGAAATTTGTACTTTGAGGTAGTGCTTGTGATGTACATTTGTAATTTGAGGTGGTGCGGTGAGGTACTTTGTACTTTGAGGTAGTGCAGTGAACTATTTTATACTTTGAGTTAGTGCGGTGAGGTATTTTGTACTTTGAGGTGGTGCAGTGAGGAACTTTGTACTTTGAGGTAGTAGAGTGAGGTACTTTGTATTTTGAGGTCGTGTGGTGAGGAGCTTGGCACTTTGAGGTGGAGAGGTGAGGAACTTTGTGCTTTCAGGCAGTGCAATGAGGTATTCTGTACATTGATGTACTGCGGTGAGGAACCTTGTACATTGAGGTGCTGTGGTGAGGAACCGTGTACTTTGAGGTAGTGCAGTGAGGAACTTTGTACTTTGAGCTAGTGCGGCGAGGAACTTTGTACTTTGAGGTAGTGCAGTGAAGTGCTATGTACTTGGAGGTAGTGCAGTGAGGAACTTTGTACTTTGAGGTAGTGCTGTGAGGTACTTTGTACTTTGAGGTAGTGCTGTGAGGTACTTTGTACTTTGAGATAGTGAGATGAGGTACTTTGTACTTTGAGGTGGTGCTGTGAGGAACTTTGTTCTTTGAGGTGGTGCGGTGAGGTATTTCGTACTTTGAGGTTGTGCGGTGAGAAATCTTGAACTTTGAGTTAGTGCAGTGAGGTACTTTGTACTTTGAGGGAGTGTGGTGAGGAACTTTGTACTTGGAGGTAGTGCAGTGAGGAACTTTGTACTTTGAGGTAGTGCTGTGAGTTTCTTTGTACTTTGAGATAGTGAGATGAGGTACTTTGTACTTTGAGGTGGTGCTGTGAGGAACTTTGTTCTTTGAGGTAGTGCGGTGAGGTATTTCGTACTTTGAGGTTGTGCGGTGAGAAACTTTGAACTTTGAGGTAGTGCAGTGAGGTAATTTGTACTTTGAGGGAGTGTGGTGAGGAACTTTGAACTTTGATGTAGTGTGGTGAGGTACTTTGTACTTGGAGGTAGTGCAGTGAGGAACTTTGTACTTTGAGGTAGTGCTGTGAGGTACTTTGTACTTTGAGATAGTGAGGTGAGGTACTTTGTACTTTGAGGTGGTGCTGTGAGGAACTTTGTTCTTTGAGGTTGTGCGGTGAGGTATTTCGTACTTTGAGGTTGTGCGGTGAGAAACTTTGAACTTTGAGGTAGTGCAGTAAGGTACTTTGTACTTTGAGGTGGTGCGGTGAGGAAGTTTGAACTTTGAGGTTGTGCGGTGAGGTACTTTGCACTTTGAGGGAGTGTGGTGAGGAACTTTGTACTTTGATGTAGTGTGGTGAGGTACTTTGTACTTTGAGGTAGTAGAGTGAGGCACTTTGTACTTTGAGGTAGTGCGGTGCGGAAATTTGTACTTTGAGGTAGTGCTTGTGATGTACATTTGTAATTTGAGGTGGTGCGGTGAGGTACTTTGTACTTTGAGGTAGTGCAGTGAACTATTTTATACTTTGAGTTAGTGCGGTGAGGTATTTTGTACTTTGAGGTGGTGCAGTGAGGAACTTTGTACTTTGAGGTAGTAAGGTGTGGTACTTTGTATTTTGAGGTCGTGTGGTGAGGAGCTTGGCACTTTGAGGTGGAGAGGTGAGGAACTTTGTGCTTTCAGGCAGTGCAATGAGGTATTCTGTACATTGATGTACTGCGGTGAGGAACCTTGTACATTGAGGTGCTGTGGTGAGGAACCGTGTACTTTGAGGTAGTGCAGTGAGGAACTTTGTACTTTGAGCTAGTGCGGCGAGGAACTTTGTACTTTGAGGTAGTGCAGTGAAGTGCTATGTACTTGGAGGTAGTGCAGTGAGGAACTTTGTACTTTGAGGTAGTGCTGTGAGGTACTTTGTACTTTGAGATAGTGAGATGAGGTACTTTGTACTTTGAGGTTGTGCGGTGAGGTACTTTGTACTTTGAGGTAGTGCAGTGAAGTGCTATGTACTTGGAGGTAGTGCAGTGAGGTATTTTGTACTTTGAGGTAGTGCTGTGAGGTACTTTGTACTTTGAGATAGTGAGATGAGGTACTTTGTACTTTGAGGTGGTGCTGTGAGGAACTTTGTTCTTTGAGGTGGTGCGGTGAGGTATTTTGTACTTTGAGGTAGTGCTGTGAGGTACTTTGTACTTTGAGATAGTGAGATGAGGTACTTTGTACTTTGAGGTGGTGCTGTGAGGAACTTTGTTCTTTGAGGTGGTGCGGTGAGGTATTTCGTACTTTGAGGTTGTGCGGTGAGAAACTTTGAACTTTGAGGTAGTGCAGTGAGGTACTTTGTACTTTGAGGGAGTGTGGTGAGGAACTTTGTACTTGGAGGTAGTGCAGTGAGGAACTTTGTACTTTGAGGTAGTGCTGTGAGGTACTTTGTACTTTGAGATAGTGAGATGAGGTACTTTGTACTTTGAGGTGGTGCTGTGAGGAACTTTGTTCTTTGAGGTAGTGCGGTGAGGTATTTCGTACTTTGAGGTTGTGCGGTGAGAATCTTTGAACTTTGAGGTAGTGCAGTGAGGTAATTTGTACTTTGAGGTAGTGCAGTGAGGAACTTTGTACTTTGAGGTAGTGCAGTGAGGAACTTTGTACTTTGACCTAGTGCGGCGAGGAACTTTGTACTTTGAGGTAGTGCAGTAAAGTGCTATGTACTTGGAGGTAGTGCAGTGAGGAACTTTGTACTTTGAGGTAGTGCAGTGAGGTACTTTGTACTTTGATGTATTGTGGTGAGGTACTTTGTACTTGGAGATAGTGCAGTGAGGAACTTTGTACTTTGAGGTAGTGCTGTGAGGTACTTTGTACTTTGAGATAGTGAGATGAGGTACTTTGTACTTTGAGGTGGTGCTGTGAGGAACTTTGTTCTTTGAGGTTGTGCGGTGAGGTATTTCGTAGTTTGAGGTTGTGCGGTGAGAAACTTTGAACTTTGAGGTAGTGCAGTGAGGTAGTTTGTACTTTGAGGTGGTGCGGTGAGGAAGTTTGAACTTTGAGGTTGTGCGGTGAGGTACTTTGTACTTTGAGGGAGTGTGGTGAGGAACTTTGTACTTTGATGTAGTGTGGTGAGGTACTTTGTACTTTGAGGTAGTAGAGTGAGGCACTTTGTACTTTGAGGTAGTGCGGTGTGGAAATTTGTACTTTGAGGTAGTGTTTGTGATGTACATTTGTAATTTGAGGTGGTGCGGTGAGGTACTTTGTACTTTGAGGTAGTGCAGTGAACTATTTTATACTTTGAGTTAGTGCGGTGAGGTATTTTGTACTTTGAGGTGGTGCAGTGAGGAACTTTGTACTTTGAGGTAGTAGAGTGAGGTACTTTGTATTTTGAGGTCGTGTGGTGAGGAGCTTGGCACATTGAGGTGGAGAGGTGAGGAACTTTGTGCTTTCAGGCAGTGCAATGAGGTATTCTGTAGATTGATGTACTGCGGTGAGGAACCTTGTACATTGAGGTGCTGTGGTGAGGAACCGTGTACTTTGAGGTAGTGCAGTGAGGAACTTTGTACTTTGAGCTAGTGCGGCGAGGAACTTTGTACTTGGAGGTAGTGCAGTGAGGAACTTTGTACTTTGAGGTAGTGCTGTGAGTTTCTTTGTACTTTGAGATAGTGAGATGAGGTACTTTGTACTTTGAGATGGTGCTGTGAGGAACTTTGTTCTTTGAGGTAGTGCGGTGAGGTATTTCGTACTTTGAGGTTGTGCGGTGAGAAACTTTGAACTTTGAGGTAGTGCAGTGAGGTAATTTGTACTTTGAGGGAGTGTGGTGAGGAACTTTGAACTTTGATGTAGTGTGGTGAGGTACTTTGTACTTGGAGGTAGTGCAGTGAGGAACTTTGTACTTTGAGGTAGTGCTGTGAGGTACTTTGTACTTTGAGATAGTGAGGTGAGGTACTTTGTACTTTGAGGTGGTGCTGTGAGGAACTTTGTTCTTTGAGGTTGTGCGGTGAGGTATTTCGTACTTTGAGGTTGTGCGGTGAGAAACTTTGAACTTTGAGGTAGTGCAGTGAGGTACTTTGTACTTTGAGGTGGTGCGGTGAGGAAGTTTGAACTTTGAGGTTGTGCGGTGAGGTACTTTGCACTTTGAGGGAGTGTGGTGAGGAACTTTGTACTTTGATGTAGTGTGGTGAGGTACTTTGTACTTTGAGGTAGTAGAGTGAGGCACTTTGTACTTTGAGGTAGTGCGGTGCGGAAATTTGTACTTTGAGGTAGTGCTTGTGATGTACATTTGTAATTTGAGGTGGTGCGGTGAGGTACTTTGTACTTTGAGGTAGTGCAGTGAACTATTTTATACTTTGAGTTAGTGCGGTGAGGTATTTTGTACTTTGAGGTGGTGCAGTGAGGAACTTTGTACTTTGAGGTAGTAAGGTGTGGTACTTTGTATTTTGAGGTCGTGTGGTGAGGAGCTTGGCACTTTGAGGTGGAGAGGTGAGGAACTTTGTGCTTTCAGGCAGTGCAATGAGGTATTCTGTACATTGATGTACTGCGGTGAGGAACCTTGTACATTGAGGTGCTGTGGTGAGGAACCGTGTACTTTGAGGTAGTGCAGTGAGGAACTTTGTACTTTGAGCTAGTGCGGCGAGGAACTTTGTACTTTGAGGTAGTGCAGTGAAGTGCTATGTACTTGGAGGTAGTGCAGTGAGGAACTTTGTACTTTGAGGTAGTGCTGTGAGGTACTTTGTACTTTGAGATAGTGAGATGAGGTACTTTGTACTTTGAGGTTGTGCGGTGAGGTACTTTGTACTTTGAGGTAGTGCAGTGAAGTGCTATGTACTTGGAGGTAGTGCAGTGAGGTATTTTGTACTTTGAGGTAGTGCTGTGAGGTACTTTGTACTTTGAGATAGTGAGATGAGGTACTTTGTACTTTGAGGTGGTGCTGTGAGGAACTTTGTTCTTTGAGGTGGTGCGATGAGGTATTTCGTACTTTGAGGTTGTGCGGTGAGAAACTTTGAACTTTGAGGTGGTGCGGTGAGGTATTTCGTACTTTGAGGTTGTGCGGTGAGAAACTTTGTACTTTGAGGTAGTGCAGTGAGGTACTTTGTACTTTGAGGGAGTGTGGTGAGGAACTTTGTACTTTGATGTAGTGTGGTGAGGTACTTTGTACTTTGAGGTAGTAGAGTGAGGCACTTTGTACTTTGAGGTAGTGCGGTGTGGAAATTTGTACATTGAGGTAGTGCTTGTGATGTACATTTGTAATTTGAGGTGGTGCGGTGAGGTACTTTGTACTTTGAGGTAGTGCAGTGAACTATTTTATACTTTGAGTTAGTGCGGTGAGGTATTTTGTACTTTGAGGTGGTGCAATGAGGTACTTTGTACTTTGAGGTTGTGCGGTGAGAAACTTTGAACTTTGAGGTAGTGCAGTGAGGTAATTTGTACTTTGAGGTAGTGCAGTGAGGAACTTTGTACTTTGAGGTAGTGCTGTGAGGTACTTTGTACTTTGAGATAGTGAGATGAGGTACTTTGTACTTTGAGGTGGTGCTGTGAGGAACTTTGTTCTTTGAGGTTGTGCGGTGAGGTATTTCGTAGTTTGAGGTTGTGCGGTGAGAAACTTTGAACTTTGAGGTAGTGCAGTGAGGTACTTTGTAATTTGAGGTGGTGCGGTGAGGAAGTTTGAACTTTGAGGTTGTGCGGTGAGGTACTTTGTACTTTGAGGGAGTGTGGTGAGGAACTTTGTACTTTGATGTAGTGTGGTGAGGTACTTTGTACTTTGAGGTAGTAGAGTGAGGCACTTTGTACTTTGAGGTAGTGCGGTGCGGAAATTTGTACTTTGAGGTAGTGCTTGTGATGTACATTTGTAATTTGAGGTGGTGCGGTGAGGTACTTTGTACTTTGAGGTAGTGCAGTGAACTATTTTATACTTTGAGTTAGTGCGGTGAGGTATTTTGTACTTTGAGGTGGTGCAGTGAGGAACTTTGTACTTTGAGGTAGTAGAGTGAGGTACTTTGTATTTTGAGGTCGTGTGGTGAGGAGCTTGGCACTTTGAGGTGGAGAGGTGAGGAACTTTGTGCTTTCAGGCAGTGCAATGAGGTATTCTGTACATTGATGTACTGCGGTGAGGAACCTTGTACATTGAGGTGCTGTGGTGAGGAACCGTGTACTTTGAGGTAGTGCAGTGAGGAACTTTGTACTTTGAGCTAGTGCGGCCAGGAACTTTGTACTTTGAGGTAGTGCAGTGAAGTGCTATGTACTTGGAGGTAGTGCAGTGAGGAACTTTGTACTTTGAGGTAGTGCTGTGAGGTACTTTGTACTTTGAGATAGTGAGATGAGGTACTTTGTACTTTGAGGTGGTGCTGTGAGGAACTTTGTTCTTTGAGGTGGTGCGGTGAGGTATTTCGTACTTTGAGGTTGTGCGGTGAGAAACTTTGTACTTTGAGGTAGTGCAGTGAGGTACTTTGTACTTTGAGGGAGTGTGGTGAGGAACTTTGTACTTTGATGTAGTGTGGTGAAGTACTTTGTACTTTGAGGTAGTAGAGTGAGGCACTTTGTACTTTGAGGTAGTGCGGTGTGGAAATTTGTACTTTGAGGTAGTGCTTGTGATGTACATTTGTAATTTGAGGTGGTGCGGTGAGGTACTTTGTACTTTGAGGTAGTGCAGTGAACTATTTTATACTTTGAGTTAGTGCGGTGAGGTATTTTGTACTTTGAGTTGGTGCAATGAGGTACTTTGTACTTTGAGGTTGTGCGGTGAGGTACTTTGTACTTTGAGGTAGTGCAGTGAAGTGCCATGTACTTGGAGGTAGTGCAGTGAGGTATTTTGTACTTTGAGGTAGTGCTGTGAGGTACTTTGTACTTTGAGATAGTGAGATGAGGTACTTTGTACTTTGAGGTGGTGCTGTGAGGAACTTTGTTCTTTGAGGTGGTGCGGTGAGGTATTTTGTACTTTGAGGTAGTGCTGTGAGGTACTTTGTATTTTGAGATAGTGAGATGAGGTACTTTGTACTTTGAGGTGGTGCTGTGAGGAACTTTGTTCTTTGAGGTGGTGCGGTGAGGTATTTCGTACTTTGAGGTTGTGCGGTGAGAAACTTTGAACTTTGAGGTAGTGCAGTGAGGTACTTTGTACTTTGAGGGAGTGTGGTGAGGAACTTTGTACTTGGAGGTAGTGCAGTGAGGAACTTTGTACTTTGAGGTAGTGCTGTGAGGTACTTTGTACTTTGAGATAGTGAGATGAGGTACTTTGTACTTTGAGGTGGTGCTGTGAGGAACTTTGTTCTTTGAGGTAGTGCGGTGAGGTATTTCGTACTTTGAGGTTGTGCGGTGAGAATCTTTGAACTTTGAGGTAGTGCAGTGAGGTAATTTGTACTTTGAGGTAGTGCAGTGAGGAACTTTGTACTTTGAGGTAGTGCAGTGAGGAACTTTGTACTTTGACCTAGTGCGGCGAGGAACTTTGTACTTTGAGGTAGTGCAGTAAAGTGCTATGTACTTGGAGGTAGTGCAGTGAGGAACTTTGTACTTTGAGGTAGTGCAGTGAGGTACTTTGTACTTTGATGTATTGTGGTGAGGTACTTTGTACTTGGAGATAGTGCAGTGAGGAACTTTGTACTTTGAGGTAGTGCTGTGAGGTACTTTGTACTTTGAGATAGTGAGATGAGGTACTTTGTACTTTGAGGTGGTGCTGTGAGGAACTTTGTTCTTTGAGGTTGTGCGGTGAGGTATTTCGTAGTTTGAGGTTGTGCGGTGAGAAACTTTGAACTTTGAGGTAGTGCAGTGAGGTAGTTTGTACTTTGAGGTGGTGCGGTGAGGAAGTTTGAACTTTGAGGTTGTGCGGTGAGGTACTTTGTACTTTGAGGGAGTGTGGTGAGGAACTTTGTACTTTGATGTAGTGCGGTGAGGTACTTTGTACTTTGAGGTAGTAGAGTGAGGCACTTTGTACTTTGAGGTAGTGCGGTGTGGAAATTTGTACTTTGAGGTAGTGCTTGTGATGTACATTTGTAATTTGAGGTGGTGCGGTGAGGTACTTTGTACTTTGAGGTAGTGCAGTGAACTATTTTATACTTTGAGTTAGTGCGGTGAGGTATTTTGTACTTTGAGGTGGTGCAGTGAGGAACTTTGTACTTTGAGGTAGTAGAGTGAGGTACTTTGTATTTTGAGGTCGTGTGGTGAGGAGCTTGGCACATTGAGGTGGAGAGGTGAGGAACTTTGTGCTTTCAGGCAGTGCAATGAGGTATTCTGTAGATTGATGTACTGCGGTGAGGAACCTTGTACATTGAGGTGCTGTGGTGAGGAACCGTGTACTTTGAGGTAGTGCAGTGAGGAACTTTGTACTTTGAGCTAGTGCGGCGAGGAACTTTGTACTTTGAGGTAGTGCAGTGAAGTGCTATGTACCTGGAGGTAGTGCAGTGAGGAACTTTGTACTTTGAGGTAGTGCTGTGAGGTACTTTGTACTTTGAGATAGTGAGATGAGGTACTTTGTACTTTGAGGTGGTGCTGTGAGGAACTTTGTTCTTTGAGGTAGTGCGGTGAGGTATTTCGTACTTTGAGGTTGTGCGGTGAGAAACTTTGAACTTTGAGGTAGTGCAGTGAGGTACTTTGTACTTTGAGGGAGTGTGGTGAGGAACTTTGTACTTGGAGGTAGTGCAGTGAGGAACTTTGTACTTTGAGGTAGTGCTGTGAGGTACTTTGTACTTTGAGATAGTGAGATGAGGTACTTTGTACTTTGAGGTGGTGCTGTGAGGAACTTTGTTCTTTGAGGTAGTGCGGTGAGGTATTTCGTACATTGAGGTTGTGCGGTGAGAAACTTTGAACTTTGAGGTAGTGCAGTGAGGTAATTTGTACTTTGAGGTAGTGCAGTGAGGAACTTTGTACTTTGAGGTAGTGCAGTGAGGAACTTTGTACTTTGAGGTAGTGCAGTAAAGTGCTATGTACTTGGAGGTAGTGCAGTGAGGAACTTTGTACTTTGAGGTAGTGCAGTGAGGTACTTTGTACTTTGATGTATTGTGGTGAGGTACTTTGTACTTGGAGGTAGTAGAGTGAGGCACTTTGCACTTTGAGGTAGTGCGGTGTGGAAATTTGTACTTTGAGGTAGTGCTTGTGATGTACATTTGTAATTTGAGGTGGTGCGGTGAGGTACTTTGTACTTTGAGGTAGTGCAGTGAACTATTTTATACTTTGAGTTAGTGCGGTGGGGTATTTTGTACTTTGAGGTGGTGCAATGAGGTAATTTGTACTTTGAGTTTGTGCGGTGAGGTACTTTGTACTTTGAGGTAGTGCAGTGAAGTGCTATGTACTTGGAGGTAGTGCAGTGAGGTATTTTGTACTTTGAGGTAGTGCTGTGAGGTACTTTGTACTTTGAGATAGTGAGATGAGGTACTTTGTACTTTGAGGTGGTGCTGTGAGGAGCTTTGTTCTTTGAGGTGGTGCGGTGAGGTATTTCGTACTTTGAGGTTGTGCGGTGAGAAAATTTGAACTTTGAGGTAGTGCAGTGAGGTACTTTGTACTTTGAGGGAGTGTGGTGAGGAACTTTGTACTTGGAGGTAGTGCAGTGAGGAACTTTGTACTTTGAGGTAGTGCTGTGAGGTACTTTGTATTTTGAGATAGTGAGATGAGGTACTTTGTACTTTGAGGTGGTGCTGTGAGAAACTTTGTTCTTTGAGGTAGTGCGGTGAGGTATTTCGTACTTTGAGGTTGTGCGGTGAGGTACTTTGTACTTTGAGGTGATGCTGTGAGGAACTTTGTTCTTTGAGGTTGTACGGTGAGGTATTTCGTACTTTGAGGTTGTGCGGTGAGAAACTTTGAACTTTGAGGTAGTGCAGTGAGGTACTTTCTACTTTGAGGTGGTGCGGTGAGGAAGTTTGAACTTTGAGGTTGTGCGGTGAGGTACTTTGTACTTTGAGGGAGTGTGGTGAGGAACTTTGTACTTTGATGTAGTGTGGTGAAGTACTTTGTACTTTGAGGTAGTAGAGTGAGGCACTTTGTACTTTGAGGAGTGCGGTGCGGAAATTTGTACTTTGAGGTAGTGCTTGTGATGTACATTTGTAATTTGAGGTGGTGCGGTGAGGTACTTTGTACTTTGAGGTAGTGCAGTGAACTATTTTATACTTTGAGTTAGTGCGGTGAGGTATTTTGTACTTTGAGGTGGTGCAGTGAGGAACTTTGTACTTTGAGGTAGTAGAGTGAGGTACTTTGTATTTTGAGGTCGTGTGGTGAGGAGCTTGGCACTTTGAGGTGGAGAGGTGAGGAACTTTGTGCTTTCAGGCAGTGCAATGAGGTATTCTGTAAATTGATGTACTGCGGTGAGGAACCTTGTACATTGAGGTGCTGTGGTGAGGAACCGTGTACTTTGAGGTAGTGCAGTGAGGAACTTTGTACTTTGAGCTAGTGCGGCGAGGAACTTTGTACTTTGAGGTAGTGCAGTGAAGTGCTATGTACTTGGAGGTAGTGCAGTGAGGAACTTTGTACTTTGAGGTAGTGCTGTGAGGTACTTTGTACTTTGAGATAGTGAGATGAGGTACTTTGTACTTTGAGGTGGTGCTGTGAGGAACTTTGTTCTTTGAGGTGGTGCGGTGAGGTATTTCGTACTTTGAGGTTGTGCGGTGAGAAACTTTGTACTTTGAGGTAGTGCAGTGAGGTACTTTGTACTTTGAGGGAGTGTGGTGAGGAACTTTGTACTTTGATGTAGTGTGGTGAGGTACTTTGTACTTTGAGGTAGTAGAGTGAGGCACTTTTTACTTTGAGGTAGTGCGGTGTGGAAATTTGTACTTTGAGGTAGTGCTTGTGATGTACATTTGTACTTTGAGGTGGTGCGGTGAGGTACTTTGTACTTTGAGGTAGTGCAGTGAACTATTTTATACTTTGAGTTAGTGCGGTGAGGTATTTTGTACTTTGAGGTGGTGCAATGAGGTACTTTGTACTTTGAGGTTGTGCGGTGAGGTACTTTGTACTTTGAGGTAGTGCAGTGAAGTGCTATGTACTTGGAGGTAGTGCAGTGAGGTATTTTGTACTTTGAGGTAGTGCTGTGAGGTACTTTGTACTTTGAGATAGTGAGATGAGGTACTTTGTACTTTGAGGTGGTGCTGTGAGGAACTTTGTTCTTTGAGGTGGTGCGGTGAGGTATTTTGTACTTTGAGGTAGTGCTGTGAGGTACTTTGTACTTTGAGATAGTGAGATGAGGTACTTTGTACTTTGAGGTGGTGCTGTGAGGAACTTTGTTCTTTGAGGTGGTGCGGTGAGGTATTTCGTACTTTGAGGTTGTGCGGTGAGAAACTTTGAACTTTGAGGTAGTGCAGTGAGGTACTTTGTACTTTGAGGGAGTGTGGTGAGGAACTTTGTACTTGGAGGTAGTGCAGTGAGGAACTTTGTACTTTGAGGTAGTGCTGTGAGGTACTTTGTACTTTGAGGTGGTGCTGTGAGGAACTTTGTTCTTTGAGGTAGTGCGGTGAGGTATTTCGTACTTTGAGGTTGTGCGGTGAGAATCTTTGAACTTTGAGGTAGTGCAGTGAGGTAATTTGTACTTTGAGGTAGTGCAGTGAGGAACTTTGTACTTTGAGGTAGTGCAGTGAGGAACTTTGTACTTTGAGCTAGTGCGGCGAGGAACTTTGTACTTTGAGGTAGTGCAGTAAAGTGCTATGTACTTGGAGGTAGTGCAGTGAGGAACTTTGTACTTTGAGGTAGTGCAGTGAGGTACTTTGTACTTTGATGTATTGTGGTGAGGTACTTTGTACTTGGAGGTAGTGCAGTGAGGAACTTTGTACTTTGAGGTAGTGCTGTGAGGTACTTTGTACTTTGAGATAGTGAGATGAGGTACTTTGTACTTTGAGGTGGTGCTGTGAGGAACTTTGTTCTTTGAGGTTGTGCGGTGAGGTATTTCGTAGTTTGAGGTTGTGCGGTGAGAAACTTTGAACTTTGAGGTAGTGCAGTGAGGTACTTTGTACTTTGATGTAGTGTGGTGAGGTACTTTGTACTTTGAGGTAGTAGAGTGAGGCACTTTGTACTTTGAGGTAGTGCGGTGCGGAAATTTGTAGTTTGAGGTAGTGCTTGTGATGTACATTTGTAATTTGAGGTGGTGCGGTGAGGTACTTTGTACTTTGAGGTAGTGCAGTGAACTATTTTATACTTTGAGTTAGTGCGGTGAGGTATTTTGTACTTTGAGGTGGTGCAGTGAGGAACTTTGTACTTTGAGGTAGTAGAGTGAGGTACTTTGTATTTTGAGGTCGTGTGGTGAGGAGCTTGGCACTTTGAGGTGCAGAGGTGAGGAACTTTGTGCTTTCAGGCAGTGCAATGAGGTATTCTGTAGATTGATGTACTGCGGTGAGGAACCTTGTACATTGAGGTGCTGTGGTGAGGCACCGTGTACTTTGAGGTAGTGCAGTGAGGAACTTTGTACTTTGAGCTAGTGCGGCGAGGAACTTTGTACTTTGAGGTAGTGCAGTGAAGTGCTATGTACTTGGAGGTAGTGCAGTGAGGAACTTTGTACTTTGAGGTAGTGCTGTGAGGTACTTTGTACTTTGAGATAGTGAGATGAGGTACTTTGTACTTTGAGGTGGTGCTGTGAGGAACTTTGTTCTTTGAGGTGGTGCGGTGAGGTATTTCGTACTTTGAGGTTGTGCGGTGAGAAACTTTGTACTTTGAGGTAGTGCAGTGAGGTACTTTGTACTTTAAGGGAGTGTGGTGAGGAACTTTGTACTTTGATGTAGTGTGGTGAGGTACTTTGTACTTTGAGGTAGTAGAGTGAGGCACTTTTTACTTTGAGGTAGTGCGGTGTGGAAATTTGTACTTTGAGGTAGTGCTTGTGATGTACATTTGTACTTTGAGGTGGTGCGGTGAGGTACTTTGTACTTTGAGGTAGTGCAGTGAACTATTTTATACTTTGAGTTAGTGCGGTGAGGTATTTTGTACTTTGAGGTGGTGCGGTGAGGAAGTTTGAACTTTGAGGTTGTGCGGTGAGGTACTTTGCACTTTGAGGGAGTGTGGTGAGGAACTTTGTACTTTGATGTAGTGTGGTGAGGTACTTTGTACTTTGAGGTAGTAGAGTGAGGCACTTTGTACTTTGAGGTAGTGCGGTGCGGAAATTTGTACTTTGAGGTAGTGCTTGTGATGTACATTTGTAATTTGAGGTGGTGCGGTGAGGTACTTTGTACTTTGAGGTAGTGCAGTGAACTATTTTATACTTTGAGTTAGTGCGGTGAGGTATTTTGTACTTTGAGTTGGTGCAGTGAGGAACTTTGTACTTTGAGGTAGTAGAGTGTGGTACTTTGTATTTTGAGGTCGTGTGGTGAGGAGCTTGGCACTTTGAGGTGGAGAGGTGAGGAACTTTGTGCTTTCAGGCAGTGCAATGAGGTATTCTGTACATTGATGTACTGCGGTGAGGAACCTTGTACATTGAGGTGCTGTGGTGAGGAACCGTGTACTTTGAGGTAGTGCAGTGAGGAACTTTGTACTTTGAGCTAGTGCGGCGAGGAACTTTGTACTTTGAGGTAGTGCAGTGAAGTGCTATGTACTTGGAGGTAGTGCAGTGAGGAACTTTGTACTTTGAGGTAGTGCTGTGAGGTACTTTGTACTTTGAGATAGTGAGATGAGGTACTTTGTACTTTGAGGTTGTGCGGTGAGGTACTTTGTACTTTGAGGTAGTGCAGTGAAGTGCTATGTACTTGGAGGTAGTGCAGTGAGGTATTTTGTACTTTGAGGTAGTGCTGTGAGGTACTTTGTACTTTGAGATAGTGAGATGAGGTACTTTGTACTTTGAGGTGGTGCTGTGAGGAACTTTGTTCTTTGAGGTGGTGCGATAAGGTATTTCGTACTTTGAGGTTGTGCGGTGAGAAACTTTGAACTTTGAGGTGGTGCGGTGAGGTATTTCGTACTTTGAGGTTGTGCGGTGAGAAACTTTGTGCTTTGAGGTAGTGCAGTGAGGTACTTTGTACTTTGAGGGAGTGTGGTGAGGAACTTTGTACTTTGATGTAGTGTGGTGAGGTACTTTGTACTTTGAGGTAGTAGAGTGAGGCACTTTGTACTTTGAGGTAGTGCGGTGTGGAAATTTGTACATTGAGGTAGTGCTTGTGATGTACATTTGTAATTTGAGGTGGTGCGGTGAGGTACTTTGTACTTTGAGGTAGTGCAGTGAACTATTTTATACTTTGAGTTTAGTGCGGTGAGGTATTTTGTACTTTGAGGTGGTGCAATGAGGTACTTTGTACTTTGAGGTTGTGCGGTGAGAAACTTTGAACTTTGAGGTAGTGCAGTGAGGTAATTTGTACTTTGAGGTAGTGCAGTGAGGAACTTTGTACTTTGAGGTAGTGCTGTGAGGTACTTTGTACTTTGAGATAGTGAGATGAGGTACTTTGTACTTTGAGGTGGTGCTGTGAGGAACTTTGTTCTTTGAGGTTGTGCGGTGAGGTATTTCGTAGTTTGAGGTTGTGCGGTGAGAAACTTTGAACTTTGAGGTAGTGCAGTGAGGTACTTTGTAATTTGAGGTGGTGCGGTGAGGAAGTTTGAACTTTGAGGTTGTGCGGTGAGGTACTTTGTACTTTGAGGGAGTGTGGTGAGGAACTTTGTACTTTGATGTAGTGTGGTGAGGTACTTTGTACTTTGAGGTAGTAGAGTGAGGCACTTTGTACTTTGAGGTAGTGCGGTGCGGAAATTTGTACTTTGAGGTAGTGCTTGTGATGTACATTTGTAATTTGAGGTGGTGCGGTGAGGTACTTTGTACTTTGAGGTAGTGCAGTGAACTATTTTATACTTTGAGTTAGTGCGGTGAGGTATTTTGTACTTTGAGGTGGTGCAGTGAGGAACTTTGTACTTTGAGGTAGTAGAGTGAGGTACTTTGTATTTTGAGGTCGTGTGGTGAGGAGCTTGGCACTTTGAGGTGGAGAGGTGAGGAACTTTGTGCTTTCAGGCAGTGCAATGAGGTATTCTGTACATTGATGTACTGCGGTGAGGAACCTTGTACATTGAGGTGCTGTGGTGAGGAACCGCGTACTTTGAGGTAGTGCAGTGAGGAACTTTGTACTTTGAGCTAGTGCGGCGAGGAACTTTGTACTTTGAGGTAGTGCAGTGAAGTGCTATGTACTTGGAGGTAGTGCAGTGAGGAACTTTGTACTTTGAGGTAGTGCTGTGAGGTACTTTGTACTTTGAGATAGTGAGATGAGGTACTTTGTACTTTGAGGTGGTGCTGTGAGGAACTTTGTTCTTTGAGGTGGTGCGGTGAGGTATTTCGTACTTTGAGGTTGTGCGGTGAGAAACTTTGTACTTTGAGGTAGTGCAGTGAGGTACTTTGTACTTTGAGGGAGTGTGGTGAGGAACTTTGTACTTTGATGTAGTGTGGTGAGGTACTTTGTACTTTGAGGTAGTAGAGTGAGGCACTTTGTACTTTGAGGTAGTGCGGTGTGGAAATTTGTACTTTGAGGTAGTGCTTGTGATGTACATTTGTAATTTGAGGTGGTGCGGTGAGGTACTTTGTACTTTGAGGTAGTGCAGTGAACTATTTTATACTTTGAGTTAGTGCGGTGAGGTATTTTGTACTTTGAGGTGGTGCAATGAGGTACTTTGTACTTTGAGGTTGTGCGGTGAGGTACTTTGTACTTTGAGGTAGTGCAGTGAAGTGCTATGTACTTGGAGGTAGTGCAGTGAGGTATTTTGTACTTTGAGGTAGTGCTGTGAGGTACTTTGTACTTTGAGATAGTGAGATGAGGTACTTTGTACTTTGAGGTGGTGCTGTGAGGAACTTTGTTCTTTGAGGTGGTGCGGTGAGGTATTTTGTACTTTGAGGTAGTGCTGTGAGGTACTTTGTACTTTGAGATAGTGAGATGAGGTACTTTGTACTTTGAGGTGGTGCTGTGAGGAACTTTGTTCTTTGAGGTGGTGCGGTGAGGTATTTCGTACTTTGAGGTTGTGCGGTGAGAAACTTTGAACTTTGAGGTAGTGCAGTGAGGTACTTTGTACTTTGAGGGAGTGTGGTGAGGAACTTTGTACTTGGAGGTAGTGCAGTGAGGAACTTTGTACTTTGAGGTAGTGCTGTGAGGTACTTTGTACTTTGAGATAGTGAGATGAGGTACTTTGTACTTTGAGGTGGTGCTGTGAGGAACTTTGTTCTTTGAGGTAGTGCGGTGAGGTATTTCGTACTTTGAGGTTGTGCGGTGAGAATCTTTGAACTTTGAGGTAGTGCAGTGAGGTAATTTGTACTTTGAGGTAGTGCAGTGAGGAACTTTGTACTTTGAGGTAGTGCAGTGAGGAACTTTGTACTTTGAGCTAGTGCGGCGAGGAACTTTGTACTTTGAGGTAGTGCAGTAAAGTGCTATGTACTTGGAGGTAGTGCAGTGAGGAACTTTGTACTTTGAGGTAGTGCAGTGAGGTACTTTGTACTTTGATGTATTGTGGTGAGGTACTTTGTACTTGGAGGTAGTGCAGTGAGGAACTTTGTACTTGGAGGTAGTGCTGTGAGGTACTTTGTACTTTGAGATAGTGAGATGAGGTACTTTGTACTTTGAAGTGGTGCTGTGAGGAACTTTGTTCTTTGAGGTTGTGCGGTGAGGTATTTCGTAGTTTGAGGTTGTGCGGTGAGAAACTTTGAACTTTGAGGTAGTGCAGTGAGGTACTTTGTACTTTGAGGTGGTGCGGTGAGGAAGTTTGAACTTTGAGGTTGTGCGGTGAGGTACTTTGTACTTTGAGGGAGTGTGGTGAGGAACTTTGTACTTTGATGTAGTGTGGTGAGGTACTTTGTACTTTGAGGTAGTAGAGTGAGGCACTTTGTACTTTGAGGTAGTGCGGTGTGGAAATTTGTACTTTGAGGTAGTGCTTGTGATGTACATTTGTAATTTGAGGTGGTGCGGTGAGGTACTTTGTACTTTGAGGTAGTGCAGTGAACTATTTTATACTTTGAGTTAGTGCGGTGAGGTATTTTGTACTTTGAGGTGGTGTAGTGAGGAACTTTGTACTTTGAGGTAGTAGAGTGAGGTACTTTGTATTTTGAGGTCGTGTGGTGAGGAGCTTGGCACTTTGAGGTGGAGAGGTGAGGAACTTTGTGCTTTCAGGCAGTGCAATGAGGTATTCTGTACATTGATGTACTGCGGTGAGGAACCTTGTACATTGAGGTGCTGTGGTGAGGAACCGTGTACTTTGAGGTAGTGCAGTGAGGAACTTTGTACTTTGAGCTAGTGCGGCGAGGAACTTTGTACTTTGAGGTAGTGCAGTGAAGTGCTATGTACTTGGAGGGAGTGCAGTGAGGAACTTTGTACTTTGAGGTAGTGCTGTGAGGTACTTTGTACTTTGAGATAGTGAGATGAGGTACTTTGTACTTTGAGGTGGTGCTGTGAGGAACTTTGTTCTTTGAGGTGGTGCGGTGAGGTATTTCGTACTTTGAGGTTGTGCGGTGAGAAACTTTGTACTTTGAGGTAGTGCAGTGAGGTACTTTGTACTTTGAGGGAGTGTGGTGAGGAACTTTGTACTTTGATGTAGTGTGGTGAGGTACTTTGTACTTTGAGGTAGTAGAGTGAGGCACTTTTTACTTTGAGGTAGTGCGGTGTGGAAATTTGTACTTTGAGGTAGTGCTTGTGATGTACATTTGTACTTTGAGGTGGTGCGGTGAGGTACTTTGTACTTTGAGGTAGTGCAGTGAACTATTTTATACTTTGAGTTAGTGCGGTGAGGTATTTTGTACTTTGAGGTGGTGCAATGAGGTACTTTGTACTTTGAGGTTGTGCGGTGAGGTACTTTGTACTTTGAGGTAGTGCAGTGAAGTGCTATGTACTTGGAGGTAGTGCAGTGAGGTATTTTGTACTTTGAGGTAGTGCTGTGAGGTACTTTGTACTTTGAGATAGTGAGATGAGGTACTTTGTACTTTGAGGTGGTGCTGTGAGGAACTTTGTTCTTTGAGGTGGTGCGGTGAGGTATTTTGTACTTTGAGGTAGTGCTGTGAGGTACTTTGTACTTTGAGATAGTGAGATGAGGTACTTTGTACTTTGAGGTGGTGCTGTGAGGAACTTTGTTCTTTGAGGTGGTGCGGTGAGGTATTTCGTACTTTGAGGTTGTGCGGTGAGAAACTTTGACTTTGAGGTAGTGCAGTGAGGTACTTTGTACTTTGAGGGAGTGTGGTGAGGAACTTTGTACTTGGAGGTAGTGCAGTGAGGAACTTTGTACTTTGAGGTAGTGCTGTGAGGTACTTTGTACTTTGAGGTGGTGCTGTGAGGAACTTTGTTCTTTGAGGTAGTGCGGTGAGGTATTTCGTACTTTGAGGTTGTGCGGTGAGAATCTTTGAACTTTGAGGTAGTGCAGTGAGGTAATTTGTACTTTGAGGTAGTGCAGTGAGGAACTTTGTACTTTGAGGTAGTGCAGTGAGGAACTTTGTACTTTGAGCTAGTGCGGCGAGGAACTTTGTACTTTGAGGTAGTGCAGTAAAGTGCTATGTACTTGGAGGTAGTGCAGTGAGGAAACTTTGTACTTTGAGGTAGTGCAGTGAGGTACTTTGTACTTTGATGTATTGTGGTGAGGTACTTTGTACTTGGAGGTAGTGCAGTGAGGAACTTTGTACTTTGAGGTAGTGCTGTGAGGTACTTTGTACTTTGAGATAGTGAGATGAGGTACTTTGTACTTTGAGGTGGTGCTGTGAGGAACTTTGTTCTTTGAGGTTGTGCGGTGAGGTATTTCGTAGTTTGAGGTTGTGCGGTGAGAAACTTTGAACTTTGAGGTAGTGCAGTGAGGTACTTTGTACTTTGATGTAGTGTGGTGAGGTACTTTGTACTTTGAGGTAGTAGAGTGAGGCACTTTGTACTTTGAGGTAGTGCGGTGCGGAAATTTGTAGTTTGAGGTAGTGCTTGTGATGTACATTTGTAATTTGAGGTGGTGCGGTGAGGTACTTTGTACTTTGAGGTAGTGCAGTGAACTATTTTATACTTTGAGTTAGTGCGGTGAGGTATTTTGTACTTTGAGGTGGTGCAGTGAGGAACTTTGTACTTTGAGGTAGTAGAGTGAGGTACTTTGTATTTTGAGGTCGTGTGGTGAGGAGCTTGGCACTTTGAGGGTGCAGAGGTGAGGAACTTTGTGCTTTCAGGCAGTGCAATGAGGTATTCTGTAGATTGATGTACTGCGGTGAGGAACCTTGTACATTGAGGTGCTGTGGTGAGGCACCGTGTACTTTGAGGTAGTGCAGTGAGGAACTTTGTACTTTGAGCTAGTGCGGCGAGGAACTTTGTACTTTGAGGTAGTGCAGTGAAGTGCTATGTACTTGGAGGTAGTGCAGTGAGGAACTTTGTACTTTGAGGTAGTGCTGTGAGGTACTTTGTACTTTGAGATAGTGAGATGAGGTACTTTGTACTTTGAGGTGGTGCTGTGAGGAACTTTGTTCTTTGAGGTGGTGCGGTGAGGTATTTCGTACTTTGAGGTTGTGCGGTGAGAAACTTTGTACTTTGAGGTAGTGCAGTGAGGTACTTTGTACTTTAAGGGAGTGTGGTGAGGAACTTTGTACTTTGATGTAGTGTGGTGAGGTACTTTGTACTTTGAGGTAGTAGAGTGAGGCACTTTTTACTTTGAGGTAGTGCGGTGTGGAAATTTGTACTTTGAGGTAGTGCTTGTGATGTACATTTGTACTTTGAGGTGGTGCGGTGAGGTACTTTGTACTTTGAGGTAGTGCAGTGAACTATTTTATACTTTGAGTTAGTGCGGTGAGGTATTTTGTACTTTGAGGTGGTGCGGTGAGGAAGTTTGAACTTTGAGGTTGTGCGGTGAGGTACTTTGTACTTTGAGGTAGTGCAGTGAAGTGCTATGTACTTGGAGGTAGTGCAGTGAGGTATTTTGTACTTTGAGGTAGTGCTGTGAGGTACTTTGTACTTTGAGATAGTGAGATGAGGTACTTTGTACTTTGAGGTGGTGCTGTGAGGAACTTTGTTCTTTGAGGTGGTGCGGTGAGGTATTTTGTACTTTGAGGTAGTGCTGTGAGGTACTTTGTACTTTGAGATAGTGAGATGAGGTACTTTGTACTTTGAGGTGGTGCTGTGAGGAACTTTGTTCTTTGAGGTGGTGCGGTGAGGTATTTCGTACTTTGAGGTTGTGCGGTGAGAAACTTTGAACTTTGAGGTAGTGCAGTGAGGTACTTTGTACTTTGAGGGAGTGTGGTGAGGAACTTTGTACTTGGAGGTAGTGCAGTGAGGAACTTTGTACTTTGAGGTAGTGCTGTGAGGTACTTTGTACTTTGAGATAGTGAGATGAGGTACTTTGTACTTTGAGGTGGTGCTGTGAGGAACTTTGTTCTTTGAGGTAGTGCGGTGAGGTATTTCGTACTTTGAGGTTGTGCGGTGAGAATCTTTGAACTTTGAGGTAGTGCAGTGAGGTAATTTGTACTTTGAGGTAGTGCAGTGAGGAACTTTGTACTTTGAGCTAGTGCGGCGAGGAACTTTGTACTTTGAGGTAGTGCAGTAAAGTGCTATGTACTTGGAGGTAGTGCAGTGAGGAACTTTGTACTTTGAGGTAGTGCAGTGAGGTACTTTGTACTTTGATGTATTGTGGTGAGGTACTTTGTACTTGGAGGTAGTGCAGTGAGAACTTTGTACTTTGAGGTAGTGCTGTGAGGTACTTTGTACTTTGAGATAGTGAGATGAGGTACTTTGTACTTTGAGGTGGTGCTGTGAGGAACTTTGTTCTTTGAGGTTGTGCGGTGAGGTATTTCGTAGTTTGAGGTTGTGCGGTGAGAAACTTTGAACTTTGAGGTAGTGCAGTGAGGTACTTTGTACTTTGAGGTGGTGCGGTGAGGAAGTTTGAACTTTGAGGTTGTGCGGTGAGGTACTTTGTACTTTGAGGGAGTGTGGTGAGGAACTTTGTACTTTGATGTAGTGTGGTGAGGTACTTTGTACTTTGAGGTAGTAGAGTGAGGCACTTTGTACTTTGAGGTAGTGCGGTGTGGAAATTTGTACTTTGAGGTAGTGCTTGTGATGTACATTTGTAATTTGAGGTGGTGCGGTGAGGTACTTTGTACTTTGAGGTAGTGCAGTGAACTATTTTATACTTTGAGTTAGTGCGGTGAGGTATTTTGTACTTTGAGGTGGTGCAGTGAGGAACTTTGTACTTTGAGGTAGTAGAGTGAGGTACTTTGTATTTTGAGGTCGTGTGGTGAGGAGCTTGGCACTTTGAGGTGGAGAGGTGAGGAACTTTGTGCTTTCAGGCAGTGCAATGAGGTATTCTGTACATTGATGTACTGCGGTGAGGAACCTTGTACATTGAGGTGCTGTGGTGAGGAACCGTGTACTTTGAGGTAGTGCAGTGAGGAACTTTGTACTTTGAGCTAGTGCGGCGAGAACTTTGTACTTTGAGGTAGTGCAGTGAAGTGCTATGTACTTGGAGGTAGTGCAGTGAGGAACTTTGTACTTTGAGGTAGTGCTGTGAGGTACTTTGTACTTTGAGATAGTGAGATGAGGTACTTTGTACTTTGAGGTGGTGCTGTGAGGAACTTTGTTCTTTGAGGTGGTGCGGTGAGGTATTTCGTACTTTGAGGTTGTGCGGTGAGAAACTTTGTACTTTGAGGTAGTGCAGTGAGGTACTTTGTATTTTGAGGGAGTGTGGTGAGGAACTTTGTACTTTGATGTAGTGTGGTGAGGTACTTTGTACTTTGAGGTAGTAGAGTGAGGCACTTTTTACTTTGAGGTAGTGCGGTGTGGAAATTTGTACTTTGAGGTAGTGCTTGTGATGTACATTTGTACTTTGAGGTGGTGCGGTGAGGTACTTTGTACTTTGAGGTAGTGCAGTGAACTATTTTATACTTTGAGTTAGTGCGGTGAGGTATTTTGTACTTTGAGGTGGTGCAATGAGGTACTTTGTACTTTGAGGTTGTGCGGTGAGGTACTTTGTACTTTGAGGTAGTGCAGTGAAGTGCTATGTACTTGGAGGTAGTGCAGTGAGGTATTTTGTACTTTGAGGTAGTGCTGTGAGGTACTTTGTACTTTGAGATAGTGAGATGAGGTACTTTGTACTTTGAGGTGGTGCTGTGAGGAACTTTGTTGTTTGAGGTGGTGCGGTGAGGTATTTTGTACTTTGAGGTAGTGCTGTGAGGTACTTTGTACTTTGAGATAGTGAGATGAGGTACTTTGTACTTTGAGGTGGTGCTGTGAGGAACTTTGTTCTTTGAGGTGGTGCGGTGAGGTATTTCGTACTTTGAGGTTGTGCGGTGAGAAACTTTGAACTTTGAGGTAGTGCAGTGAGGTACTTTGTACTTTGAGGGGAGTGTGGTGAGGAACTTTGTACTTGGAGGTAGTGCAGTGAGGAACTTTGTACTTTGAGGTAGTGCTGTGAGGTACTTTGTACTTTGAGGTGGTGCTGTGAGGAACTTTGTTCTTTGAGGTAGTGCGGTGAGGTATTTCGTACTTTGAGGTTGTGCGGTGAGAATCTTTGAACTTTGAGGTAGTGCAGTGAGGTAATTTGTACTTTGAGGTAGTGCAGTGAGGAACTTTGTACTTTGAGGTAGTGCAGTGAGGAACTTTGTACTTTGAGCTAGTGCGGCGAGGAACTTTGTACTTTGAGGTAGTGCAGTAAAGTGCTATGTACTTGGAGGTAGTGCAGTGAGGAACTTTGTACTTTGAGGTAGTGCAGTGAGGTACTTTGTACTTTGATGTATTGTGGTGAGGTACTTTGTACTTGGAGGTAGTGCAGTGAGGAACTTTGTACTTTGAGGTAGTGCTGTGAGGTACTTTGTACTTTGAGATAGTGAGATGAGGTACTTTGTACTTTGAGGTGGTGCTGTGAGGAACTTTGTTCTTTGAGGTTGTGCGGTGAGGTATTTCGTAGTTTGAGGTTGTGCGGTGAGAAACTTTGAACTTTGAGGTAGTGCAGTGAGGTACTTTGTAATTTGAGGTGGTGCGGTGAGGAAGTTTGAACTTTGAGGTTGTGCGGTGAGGTACTTTGTACTTTGAGGGAGTGTGGTGAGGAACTTTGTACTTTGATGTAGTGTGGTGAGGTACTTTGTACTTTGAGGTAGTAGAGTGAGGCACTTTGTACTTTGAGGTAGTGCGGTGCGGAAATTTGTACTTTGAGGTAGTGCTTGTGATGTACATTTGTAATTTGAGGTGGTGCGGTGAGGTACTTTGTACTTTGAGGTAGTGCAGTGAACTATTTTATACTTTGAGTTAGTGCGGTGAGGTATTTTGTACTTTGAGGTGGTGCAGTGAGGAACTTTGTACTTTGAGGTAGTAGAGTGAGGTACTTTGTATTTTGAGGTCGTGTGGTGAGGAGCTTGGCACTTTGAGGTGGAGAGGTGAGGAACTTTGTGCTTTCAGGCAGTGCAATGAGGTATTCTGTACATTGATGTACTGCGGTGAGGAACCTTGTACATTGAGGTGCTGTGGTGAGGAACCGTGTACTTTGAGGTAGTGCAGTGAGGAACTTTGTACTTTGAGCTAGTGCGGCGAGGAACTTTGTACTTTGAGGTAGTGCAGTGAAGTGCTATGTACTTGGAGGTAGTGCAGTGAAGAACTTTGTACTTTGAGGTAGTGCTGTGAGGTACTTTGTACTTTGAGATAGTGAGATGAGGTACTTTGTACTTTGAGGTGGTGCTGTGAGGAACTTTGTTCTTTGAGGTGGTGCGGTGAGGTATTTCGTACTTTGAGGTTGTGCGGTGAGAAACTTTGTACTTTGAGGTAGTGCAGTGAGGTACTTTGTACTTTGAGGGAGTGTGGTGAGGAACTTTGTACTTTGATGTAGTGTGGTGAGGTACTTTGTACTTTGAGGTAGTAGAGTGAGGCACTTTTTACTTTGAGGTAGTGCGGTGTGGAAATTTGTACTTTGAGGTAGTGCTTGTGATGTACATTTGTACTTTGAGGTGGTGCGGTGAGGTACTTTGTACTTTGAGGTAGTGCAGTGAACTATTTTATACTTTGAGTTAGTGCGGTGAGGTATTTTGTACTTTGAGGTGGTGCAATGAGGTACTTTGTACTTTGAGGTTGTGCGGTGAGGTACTTTGTACTTTGAGGTAGTGCAGTGAAGTGCTATGTACTTGGAGGTAGTGCAGTGAGGTATTTTGTACTTTGAGGTAGTGCTGTGAGGTACTTTGTACTTTGAGATAGTGAGATGAGGTACTTTGTACTTTGAGGTGGTGCTGTGAGGAACTTTGTTCTTTGAGGTGGTGCGGTGAGGTATTTTGTACTTTGAGGTAGTGCTGTGAGGTACTTTGTACTTTGAGATAGTGAGATGAGGTACTTTGTACTTTGAGGTTGTGCGGTGAGAAACTTTGAACTTTGAGGTAGTGCAGTGAGGTAATTTGTACTTTGAGGTAGTGCAGTGAGGAACTTTGTACTTTGAGGTAGTGCTGTGAGGTACTTTGTACTTTGAGGTGGTGCTGTGAGGAACTTTGTTCTTTGAGGTAGTGCGGTGAGGTATTTCGTACTTTGAGGTTGTGCGGTGAGAATCTTTGAACTTTGAGGTAGTGCAGTGAGGTAATTTGTACTTTGAGGTAGTGCAGTGAGGAACTTTGTACTTTGAGGTAGTGCAGTGAGGAACTTTGTACTTTGAGCTAGTGCGGCGAGGAACTTTGTACTTTGAGGTAGTGCAGTAAAGTGCTATGTACTTGGAGGTAGTGCAGTGAGGAACTTTGTACTTTGAGGTAGTGCTGTGAGGTACTTTGTACTTTGAGGTGGTGCTGTGAGGAACTTTGTTCTTTGAGGTAGTGCGGTGAGGTATTTCGTACTTTGAGGTTGTGCGGTGAGAATCTTTGAACTTTGAGGTAGTGCAGTGAGGTAATTTGTACTTTGAGGTAGTGCAGTGAGGAACTTTGTACTTTGAGGTAGTGCAGTGAGGAACTTTGTACTTTGAGCTAGTGCGGCGAGGAACTTTGTACTTTGAGGTAGTGCAGTAAAGTGCTATGTACTTGGAGGTAGTGCAGTGAGGAACTTTGTACTTTGAGGTAGTGCAGTGAGGTACTTTGTACTTTGATGTATTGTGGTGAGGTACTTTGTACTTGGAGGTAGTGCAGTGAGGAACTTTGTACTTTGAGGTAGTGCTGTGAGGTACTTTGTACTTTGAGATAGTGAGATGAGGTACTTTGTACTTTGAGGTGGTGCTGTGAGGAACTTTGTTCTTTGAGGTTGTGCGGTGAGGTATTTCGTAGTTTGAGGTTGTGCGGTGAGAAACTTTGAACTTTGAGGTAGTGCAGTGAGGTACTTTGTAATTTGAGGTGGTGCGGTGAGGAAGTTTGAACTTTGAGGTTGTGCGGTGAGGTACTTTGTACTTTGAGGGAGTGTGGTGAGGAACTTTGTACTTTGATGTAGTGTGGTGAGGTACTTTGTACTTTGAGGTAGTAGAGTGAGGCACTTTGTACTTTGAGGTAGTGCGGTGCGGAAATTTGTACTTTGAGGTAGTGCTTGTGATGTACATTTGTAATTTGAGGTGGTGCGGTGAGGTACTTTGTACTTTGAGGTAGTGCAGTGAACTATTTTATACTTTGAGTTAGTGCGGTGAGGTATTTTGTACTTTGAGGTGGTGCAGTGAGGAACTTTGTACTTTGAGGTAGTAGAGTGAGGTTCTTTGTATTTTGAGGTCGTGTGGTGAGGAGCTTGGCACTTTGAGGTGGAGAGGTGAGGAACTTTGTGCTTTCAGGCAGTGCAATGAGGTATTCTGTACATTGATGTACTGCGGTGAGGAACCTTGTACATTGAGGTGCTGTGGTGAGGAACCGTGTACTTTGAGGTAGTGCAGTGAGGAACTTTGTACTTTGAGCTAGTGCGGCGAGGAACTTTGTACTTTGAGGTAGTGCAGTGAAGTGCTATGTACTTGGAGGTAGTGCAGTGAAGAACTTTGTACTTTGAGGTAGTGCTGTGAGGTACTTTGTACTTTGAGATAGTGAGATGAGGTACTTTGTACTTTGAGGTGGTGCTGTGAGGAACTTTGTTCTTTGAGGTGGTGCGGTGAGGTATTTCGTACTTTGAGGTTGTGCGGTGAGAAACTTTGTACTTTGAGGTAGTGCAGTGAGGTACTTTGTACTTTGAGGGAGTGTGGTGAGGAACTTTGTACTTTGATGTAGTGTGGTGAGGTACTTTGTACTTTGAGGTAGTAGAGTGAGGCACTTTTTACTTTGAGGTAGTGCGGTGTGGAAATTTGTACTTTGAGGTAGTGCTTGTGATGTACATTTGTACTTTGAGGTGGTGCGGTGAGGTACTTTGTACTTTGAGGTAGTGCAGTGAACTATTTTATACTTTGAGTTAGTGCGGTGAGGTATTTTGTACTTTGAGGTGGTGCAATGAGGTACTTTGTACTTTGAGGTTGTGCGGTGAGGTACTTTGTACTTTGAGGTAGTGCAGTGAAGTGCTATGTACTTGGAGGTAGTGCAGTGAGGTATTTTGTACTTTGAGGTAGTGCTGTGAGGTACTTTGTACTTTGAGATAGTGAGATGAGGTACTTTGTACTTTGAGGTGGTGCTGTGAGGAACTTTGTTCTTTGAGGTGGTGCGGTGAGGTATTTTGTACTTTGAGGTAGTGCTGTGAGGTACTTTGTACTTTGAGATAGTGAGATGAGGTACTTTGTACTTTGAGGTTGTGCGGTGAGAAACTTTGAACTTTGAGGTAGTGCAGTGAGGTAATTTGTACTTTGAGGTAGTGCAGTGAGGAACTTTGTACTTTGAGGTAGTGCTGTGAGGTACTTTGTACTTTGAGGTGGTGCTGTGAGGAACTTTGTTCTTTGAGGTAGTGCGGTGAGGTATTTCGTACTTTGAGGTTGTGCGGTGAGAATCTTTGAACTTTGAGGTAGTGCAGTGAGGTAATTTGTACTTTGAGGTAGTGCAGTGAGGAACTTTGTACTTTGAGGTAGTGCAGTGAGGAACTTTGTACTTTGAGCTAGTGCGGCGAGGAACTTTGTACTTTGAGGTAGTGCAGTAAAGTGCTATGTACTTGGAGGTAGTGCAGTGAGGAACTTTGTACTTTGAGGTAGTGCAGTGAGGTACTTTGTACTTTGATGTATTGTGGTGAGGTACTTTGTACTTGGAGGTAGTGCAGTGAGGAACTTTGTACTTTGAGGTAGTGCTGTGAGGTACTTTGTACTTTGAGATAGTGTGATGAGGTACTTTGTACTTTGAGGTGGTGCTGTGAGGAACTTTGTTCTTTGAGGTTGTGCGGTGAGGTATTTCGTAGTTTGAGGTTGTGCGGTGAGAAACTTTGAACTTTGAGGTAGTGCAGTGAGGTACTTTGTACTTTGATGTAGTGGTGAGGTACTTTGTACTTTGAGGTAGTAGAGTGAGGCACTTTGTACTTTGAGGTAGTGCGGTGCGGAAATTTGTAGTTTGAGGTAGTGCTTGTGATGTACATTTGTAAATTGAGGTGGTGCGGTGAGGTACTTTGTACTTTGAGGTAGTGCAGTGAACTATTTTATACTTTGAGTTAGTGCGGTGAGGTATTTTGTACTTTGAGGTGGTGCAGTGAGGAACCTTGTACTTTGAGGTAGTAGAGTGAGGTACTTTGTATTTTGAGGTCGTGTGGTGAGGAGCTTGGCACTTTGAGGTGCAGAGGTGAGGAACTTTGTGCTTTCAGGCAGTGCAATGAGGTATTCTGTACATTGATGTACTGCGGTGAGGAACCTTGTACATTGAGGTGCTGTGGTGAGGCACCGTGTACTTTGAGGTAGTGCAGTGAGGAACTTTGTACTTTGAGCTAGTGCGGCGAGGAACTTTGTACTTTGAGGTAGTGCAGTGAAGTGCTATGTACTTGGAGGTAGTGCAGTGAGGAACTTTGTACTTTGAGGTAGTGCTGTGAGGTACTTTGTACTTTGAGATAGTGAGATGAGGTACTTTGTACTTTGAGGTGGTGCTGTGAGGAACTTTGTTCTTTGAGGTGGTGCGGTGAGGTATTTCGTACTTTGAGGTTGTGCGGTGAGAAACTTTGTACTTTGAGGTAGTGCAGTGAGGTACTTTGTACTTTGAGGGAGTGTGGTGAGGAACTTTGTACTTTGATGTAGTGTGGTGAGGTACTTTGTACTTTGAGGTAGTAGAGTGAGGCACTTTTTACTTTGAGGTAGTGCGGTGTGGAAATTTGTACTTTGAGGTAGTGCTTGTGATGTACATTTGTACTTTGAGGTGGTGCGGTGAGGTACTTTGTACTTTGAGGTAGTGCAGTGAAATATTTTATACTTTGAGTTAGTGCGGTGAGGTATTTTGTACTTTGAGGTGGTGCGGTGAGGAAGTTTGAACTTTGAGGTTGTGCGGTGAGGTACTTTGCACTTTGAGAAGAGTGTGGTGAGGAACTTTGTACTTTGATGTAGTGTGGTGAGGTACTTTGTACTTTGAGGTAGTAGAGTGAGGCACTTTGTACTTTGAGGTAGTGCGGTGCGGAAATTTGTACTTTGAGGTAGTGCTTGTGATGTACATTTGTAATTTGAGGTGGTACGGTGAGGTACTTTGTACTTTGAGGTAGTGCAGTGAACTATTTTATACTTTGAGTTAGTGCGGTGAGGTATTTTGTACTTTGAGGTGGTGCAGTGAGGAACTTTGTACTTTGAGGTAGTAGAGTGTGGTACTTTGTATTTTGAGGTCGTGTGGTGAGGAGCTTGGCACTTTGAGGTGGAGAGGTGAGGAACTTTGTGCTTTCAGGCAGTGCAATGAGGTATTCTGTACATTGATGTACTGCGGTGAGGAACCTTGTAAATTGAGGTGCTGTGGTGAGGAACCGTGTACTTTGAGGTAGTGCAGTGAGGAACTTTGTACTTTGAGCTAGTGCGGCGAGGAACTTTGTACTTTGAGGTAGTGCAGTGAAGTGCTAAGTACTTGGAGGTAGTGCAGTGAGGAACTTTGTACTTTGAGGTAGTGCTGTGAGGTACTTTGTACTTTGAGATAGTGAGATGAGGTACTTTGTACTTTGAGGTTGTGCGGTGAGGTACTTTGTACTTTGAGGTAGTGCAGTGAAGTGCTATGTACTTGGAGGTAGTGCAGTGAGGTATTTTGTACTTTGAGGTAGTGCTGTGAGGTACTTTGTACTTTGAGATAGTGAGATGAGGTACTTTGTACTTTGAGGTGGTGCTGTGAGGAACTTTGTTCTTTGAGGTGGTGCGATGAGGTATTTCGTACTTTGAGGTTGTGCGGTGAGAAACTTTGAACTTTGAGGTGGTGCGGTGAGGTATTTCGTACTTTGAGGTTGTGCGGTGAGAAACTTTGTACTTTGAGGTAGTGCAGTGAGGTACTTTGTACTTTGAGGGAGTGTGGTGAGGAACTTTGTACTTTGATGTAGTGTGGTGAGGTACTTTGTACTTTGAGGTAGTAGAGTGAGGCACTTTGTACTTTGAGGTAGTGCGGTGTGGAAATTTGTACATTGAGGTAGTGCTTGTGATGTACATTTGTAATTTGAGGTGGTGCGGTGAGGTACTTTGTACTTTGAGGTAGTGCAGTGAACTATTTTATACTTTGAGTTAGTGCGGTGAGGTATTTTGTACTTTGAGGTGGTGCAATGAGGTACTTTGTACTTTGAGGTTGTGCGGTGAGAAACTTTGAACTTTGAGGTAGTGCAGTGAGGTAATTTGTACTTTGAGGTAGTGCAGTGAGGAACTTTGTACTTTGAGGTAGTGCGGTGAGGTACTTTGTACTTTGATGTATTGTGGTGAGGTACTTTGTACTTGGAGGTAGTGCAGTGAGGAACTTTGTACTTTGAGGTAGTGCTGTGAGGTACTTTGTACTTTGAGATAGTGAGATGAGGTACTTTGTACTTTGAGGTGGTGCTGTGAGGAACTTTGTTCTTTGAGGTGGTGCGATGAGGTATTTCGTACTTTGAGGTTGTGCGGTGAGAAACTTTGAACTTTGAGGTGGTGCGGTGAGGTATTTCGTACTTTGAGGTTGTGCGGTGAGAAACTTTGTACTTTGAGGTAGTGCAGTGAGGTACTTTGTACTTTGAGGGAGTGTGGTGAGGAACTCTGTACTTTGATGTAGTGTGCTGAGGTACTTTGTACTTTGAGGTAGTAGAGTGAGGCACTTTGTACTTTGAGGTAGTGCGGTGTGGAAATTTGTACATTGAGGTAGTGCTTGTGATGTACATTTGTAATTTGAGGTGGTGCGGTGAGGTACTTTGTACTTTGAGGTAGTGCAGTGAACTATTTTATACTTTGAGTTAGTGCGGTGAGGTATTTTGTACTTTGAGGTGGTGCAATGAGGTACTTTGTACTTTGAGGTTGTGCGGTGAGAAACTTTGAACTTTGAGGTAGTGCAGTGAGGTAATTTGTACTTTGAGGTAGTGCAGTGAGGAACTTTGTACTTTGAGGTAGTGCGGTGAGGTACTTTGTACTTTGATGTATTGTGGTGAGGTACTTTGTACTTGGAGGTAGTGCAGTGAGGAACTTTGTACTTTGAGGTAGTGCTGTGAGGTACTTTGTACTTTGAGATAGTGAGATGAGGTACTTTGTACTTTGAGGTGGTGCTGTGAGGAACTTTGTTCTTTGAGGTTGTGCGGTGAGGTATTTCGTAGTTTGAGGTTGTGCGGTGAGAAACTTTGAACTTTGAGGTAGTGCAGTGAGGTACTTTGTAATTTGAGGTGGTGCGGTGAGGAAGTTTGAACTTTGAGGTTGTGCGGTGAGGTACTTTGTACTTTGAGGGAGTGTGGTGAGGAACTTTGTACTTTGATGTAGTGTGGTGAGGTACTTTGTACTTTCAGGTAGTAGAGTGAGGCACTTTGTACTTTGAGGTAGTGCGGTGCGGAAATTTGTACTTTGAGGTAGTGCTTGTGATGTACATTTGTAATTTGAGGTGGTGCGGTGAGGTACTTTGTACTTTGAGGTAGTGCAGTGAACTATTTTATACTTTGAGTTAGTGCGGTGAGGTATTTTGTACTTTGAGGTGGTGCAGTGAGGAACTTTGTACTTTGAGGTAGTAGAGTGAGGTACTTTGTATTTTGAGGTCGTGTGGTGAGGAGCTTGGCACTTTGAGGTGGAGAGGTGAGGAACTTTGTGCTTTCAGGCAGTGCAATGAGGTATTCTGTACATTGATGTACTGCGGTGAGGAACCTTGTACATTGAGGTGCTGTGGTGAGGAACCGTGTACTTTGAGGTAGTGCAGTGAGGAACTTTGTACTTTGAGCTAGTGCGGCGAGGAACTTTGTACTTTGAGGTAGTGCAGTGAAGTGCTATGTACTTGGAGGTAGTGCAGTGAGGAACTTTGTACTTTGAGGTAGTGCTGTGAGGTACTTTGTACTTTGAGGTAGTGCAGTGAGGTACTTTGTACTTTGAGGGAGTGTGGTGAGGTACTTTGTACTTTGAGGTAGTAGAGTGAGGCACTTTGTACTTTGAGGTAGTGCGGTGTGGAAATTTGTACTTTGAGGTAGTGCTTGTGATGTACATTTGTACTTTGAGGTGGTGCGGTGAGGTACTTTGTACTTTGAGGTAGTGCAGTGAACTATTTTATACTTTGAGTTAGTGCGGTGAGGTATTTTGTACTTTGAGGTGGTGCAATGAGGTACTTTGTACTTTGAGGTTGTGCGGTGAGGTACTTTGTACTTTGAGGTAGTGCAGTGAAGTGCTATGTACTTGGAGGTAGTGCAGTGAGGTATTTTGTACTTTGAGGTAGTGCTGTGAGGTACTTTGTACTTTGAGATAGTGAGATGAGGTACTTTGTACTTTGAGGTGGTGCGGTGAGGTATTTTGTACTTTGAGGTTGTGCGGTGAGGTACTTTGCACTTTGAGAAGAGTGTGGTGAGGAACTTTGTACTTTGATGTAGTGTGGTGAGGTACTTTGTACTTTGAGGTAGTAGAGTGAGGCACTTTGTACTTTGAGGTAGTGCGGTGCGGAAATTTGTACTTTGAGGTAGTGCTTGTGATGTACATTTGTAATTTGAGGTGGTACGGTGAGGTACTTTGTACTTTGAGGTAGTGCAGTGAACTATTTTATACTTTGAGTTAGTGCGGTGAGGTATTTTGTACTTTGAGGTGGTGCAGTGAGGAACTTTGTACTTTGAGGTAGTAGAGTGTGGTACTTTGTATTTTGAGGTCGTGTGGTGAGGAGCTTGGCACTTTGAGGTGGAGAGGTGAGGAACTTTGTGCTTTCAGGCAGTGCAATGAGGTATTCTGTACATTGATGTACTGCGGTGAGGAACCTTGTACAATGAGGTGCTGTGGTGAGGAACCGTGTATTTTGAGGTAGTGCAGTGAGGAACTTTGTACTTTGAGCTAGTGCGGCGAGGAACTTTGTACTTTGAGGTAGTGCAGTGAAGTGCTATGTACTTGGAGGTAGTGCAGTGAGGAACTTTGTACTTTGAGGTAGTGCTGTGAGGTACTTTGTACTTTGAGATAGTGAGATGAGGTACTTTGTACTTTGAGGTTGTGCGGTGAGGTACTTTGTACTTTGAGGTAGTGCAGTGAAGTGCTATGTACTTGGAGGTAGTGCAGTGAGGTATTTTGTACTTTGAGGTAGTGCTGTGAGGTACTTTGTACTTTGAGATAGTGAGATGAGGTACTTTGTACTTTGAGGTGGTGCTGTGAGGAACTTTGTTCTTTGAGGTGGTGCGATGAGGTATTTCGTACTTTGAGGTTGTGCGGTGAGAAACTTTGAACTTTGAGGTGGTGCGGTGAGGTATTTCGTACTTTGAGGTTGTGCGGTGAGAAACTTTGTACTTTGAGGTAGTGCAGTGAGGTACTTTGTACTTTGAGGGAGTGTGGTGAGGAACTTTGTACTTTGATGTAGTGTGGTGAGGTACTTTGTACTTTGAGGTAGTAGAGTGAGGCACTTTGTACTTTGAGGTAGTGCGGTGTGGAAATTTGTACATTGAGGTAGTGCTTGTGATGTACATTTGTAATTTGAGGTGGTGCGGTGAGGTACTTTGTACTTTGAGGTAGTGCAGTGAACTATTTTATACTTTGAGTTAGTGCGGTGAGGTATTTTGTACTTTGAGGTGGTGCAATGAGGTACTTTGTACTTTGAGGTTGTGCGGTGAGAAACTTTGAACTTTGAGGTAGTGCAGTGAGGTAATTTGTACTTTGAGGTAGTGCAGTGAGGAACTTTGTACTTTGAGGTAGTGCGGTGAGGTACTTTGTACTTTGATGTATTGTGGTGAGGTACTTTGTACTTGGAGGTAGTGCAGTGAGGAACTTTGTACTTTGAGGTAGTGCTGTGAGGTACTTTGTACTTTGAGATAGTGAGATGAGGTACTTTGTACTTTGAGGTGGTGCTGTGAGGAACTTTGTTCTTTGAGGTGGTGCGATGAGGTATTTCGTACTTTGAGGTTGTGCGGTGAGAAACTTTGAACTTTGATGTGGTGCGGTGAGGTATTTCGTACTTTGAGGTTGTGCGGTGAGAAACTTTGTACTTTGAGGTAGTGCAGTGAGGTACTTTGTACTTTGAGGGAGTGTGGTGAGGAACTCTGTACTTTGATGTAGTGTGCTGAGGTACTTTGTACTTTGAGGTAGTAGAGTGAGGCACTTTGTACTTTGAGGTAGTGCGGTGTGGAAATTTGTACATTGAGGTAGTGCTTGTGATGTACATTTGTAATTTGAGGTGGTGCGGTGAGGTACTTTGTACTTTGAGGTAGTGCAGTGAACTATTTTATACTTTGAGTTAGTGCGGTGAGGTATTTTGTACTTTGAGGTGGTGCAATGAGGTACTTTGTACTTTGAGGTTGTGCGGTGAGAAACTTTGAACTTTGAGGTAGTGCAGTGAGGTAATTTGTACTTTGAGGTAGTGCAGTGAGGAACTTTGTACTTTGAGGTAGTGCGGTGAGGTACTTTGTACTTTGATGTATTGTGGTGAGGTACTTTGTACTTGGAGGTAGTGCAGTGAGGAACTTTGTACTTTGAGGTAGTGCTGTGAGGTACTTTGTACTTTGAGATAGTGAGATGAGGTACTTTGTACTTTGAGGTGGTGCTGTGAGGAACTTTGTTCTTTGAGGTTGTGCGGTGAGGTATTTCGTAGTTTGAGGTTGTGCGGTGAGAAACTTTGAACTTTGAGGTAGTGCAGTGAGGTACTTTGTAATTTGAGGTGGTGCGGTGAGGAAGTTTGAACTTTGAGGTTGTGCGGTGAGGTACTTTGTACTTTGAGGGAGTGTGGTGAGGAACTTTGTACTTTGATGTAGTGTGGTGAGGTACTTTGTACTTTCAGGTAGTAGAGTGAGGCACTTTGTACTTTGAGGTAGTGCGGTGCGGAAATTTGTACTTTGAGGTAGTGCTTGTGATGTACATTTGTAATTTGAGGTGGTGCGGTGAGGTACTTTGTACTTTGAGGTAGTGCAGTGAACTATTTTATACTTTGAGTTAGTGCGGTGAGGTATTTTGTACTTTGAGGTGGTGCAGTGAGGAACTTTGTACTTTGAGGTAGTAGAGTGAGGTACTTTGTATTTTGAGGTCGTGTGGTGAGGAGCTTGGCACTTTGAGGTGGAGAGGTGAGGAACTTTGTGCTTTCAGGCAGTGCAATGAGGTATTCTGTACATTGATGTACTGCGGTGAGGAACCTTGTACATTGAGGTGCTGTGGTGAGGAACCGTGTACTTTGAGGTAGTGCAGTGAGGAACTTTGTACTTTGAGCTAGTGCGGCGAGGAACTTTGTACTTTGAGGTAGTGCAGTGAAGTGCTATGTACTTGGAGGTAGTGCAGTGAGGAACTTTGTACTTTGAGGTAGTGCTGTGAGGTACTTTGTACTTTGAGATAGTGAGATGAGGTACTTTGTACTTTGAGGTGGTGCTGTGAGGAACTTTGTTCTTTGAGGTGGTGCGGTGAGGTATTTCGTACTTTGAGGTTGTGCGGTGAGAAACTTTGTACTTTGAGGTAGTGCAGTGAGGTACTTTGTACTTTGAGGGAGTGTGGTGAGGAACTTTGTACTTTGATGTAGTGTGGTGAGGTACTTTGTACTTTGAGGTAGTAGAGTGAGGCACTTTGTACTTTGAGGTAGTGCGGTGTGGAAATTTGTACTTTGAGGTAGTGCTTGTGATGTACATTTGTACTTTGAGGTGGTGCGGTGAGGTACTTTGTACTTTGAGGTAGTGCAGTGAACTATTTTATACTTTGAGTTAGTGCGGTGAGGTATTTTGTACTTTGAGGTGGTGCAATGAGGTACTTTGTACTTTGAGGTTGTGCGGTGAGGTACTTTGTACTTTGAGGTAGTGCAGTGAAGTGCTATGTACTTGGAGGTAGTGCAGTGAGGTATTTTGTACTTTGAGGTAGTGCTGTGAGGTACTTTGTACTTTGAGATAGTGAGATGAGGTACTTTGTACTTTGAGGTGGTGCTGTGAGGAACTTTGTTCTTTGAGGTGGTGCGGTGAGGTATTTTGTACTTTGAGGTAGTGCTGTGAGGTACTTTGTACTTTGAGATAGTGAGATGAGGTACTTTGTACTTTGAGGTGGTGCTGTGAGGAACTTTGTTCTTTGAGGTGGTGCGGTGAGGTATTTCGTACTTTGAGGTTGTGCGGTGAGAAACTTTGAACTTTGAGGTAGTGCAGTGAGGTACTTTGTACTTTGAGGGAGTGTGGTGAGGAACTTTGTACTTGGAGGTAGTGCAGTGAGGAACTTTGTACTTTGAGGTAGTGCTGTGAGGTACTTTGTACTTTGAGGTGGTGCTGTGAGGAACTTTGTTCTTTGAGGTAGTGCGGTGAGGTATTTCGTACTTTGAGGTTGTGCGGTGAGAATCTTTGAACTTTGAGGTAGTGCAGTGAGGTAATTTGTACTTTGAGGTAGTGCAGTGAGGAACTTTGTACTTTGAGGTAGTGCAGTGAGGAACTTTGTACTTTGAGCTAGTGCGGCGAGGAACTTTGTACTTTGAGGTAGTGCAGTAAAGTGCTATGTACTTGGAGGTAGTGCAGTGAGGAACTTTGTACTTTGAGGTAGTGCAGTGAGGTACTTTGTACTTTGATGTATTGTGGTGAGGTACTTTGTACTTGGAGGTAGTGCAGTGAGGAACTTTGTACTTTGAGGTAGTGCTGTGAGGTACTTTGTACTTTGAGATAGTGAGATGAGGTACTTTGTACTTTGAGGTGGTGCTGTGAGGAACTTTGTTCTTTGAGGTTGTGCGGTGAGGTATTTCGTAGTTTGAGGTTGTGCGGTGAGAAACTTTGAACTTTGAGGTAGTGCAGTGAGGTACTTTGTACTTTGATGTAGTGTGGTGAGGTACTTTGTACTTTGAGGTAGTAGAGTGAGGCACTTTGTACTTTGAGGTAGTGCGGTGCGGAAATTTGTAGTTTGAGGTAGTGCTTGTGATGTACATTTGTAATTTGAGGTGGTGCGGTGAGGTACTTTGTACTTTGAGGTAGTGCAGTGAACTATTTTATACTTTGAGTTAGTGCGGTGAGGTATTTTGTACTTTGAGGTGGTGCAGTGAGGAACTTTGTACTTTGAGGTAGTAGAGTGAGGTACTTTGTATTTTGAGGTCGTGTGGTGAGGAGCTTGGCACTTTGAGGTGCAGAGGTGAGGAACTTTGTGCTTTCAGGCAGTGCAATGAGGTATTCTGTAGATTGATGTACTGCGGTGAGGAACCTTGTACATTGAGGTGCTGTGGTGAGGCACCGTGTACTTTGAGGTAGTGCAGTGAGGAACTTTGTACTTTGAGCTAGTGCGGCGAGGAACTTTGTACTTTGAGGTTGTGCAGTGAAGTGCTATGTACTTGGAGGTAGTGCAGTGAGGAACTTTGTACTTTGAGGTAGTGCTGTGAGGTACTTTGTACTTTGAGATAGTGAGATGAGGTACTTTGTACTTTGAGGTGGTGCTGTGAGGAACTTTGTTCTTTGAGGTTGTGCGGTGAGGTATTTCGTACTTTGAGGTTGTGCGGTGAGAAACTTTGTACTTTGAGGTAGTGCAGTGAGGTACTTTGTACTTTGAGGGAGTGTGGTGAGGAACTTTGTACTTTGATGTAGTGTGGTGAGGTACTTTGTACTTTGAGGTAGTAGAGTGAGGCACTTTTTACTTTGAGGTAGTGCGGTGTGGAAATTTGTACTTTGAGGTAGTGCTTGTGATGTACATTTGTACTTTGAGGTGGTGCGGTGAGGTACTTTGTACTTTGAGGTAGTGCAGTGAAATATTTTATACTTTGAGTTAGTGCGGTGAGGTATTTTGTACTTTGAGGTGGTGCGGTGAGGAAGTTTGAACTTTGAGGTTGTGCGGTGAGGTACTTTGCACTTTCAGGGAGTGTGGTGAGGAACTTTGTACTTTGATGTAGTGTGGTGAGGTACTTTGTACTTTGAGGTAGTAGAGTGAGGCACTTTGTACTTTGAGGTAGTGCGGTGCGGAAATTTGTACTTTGAGGTAGTGCTTGTGATGTACATTTGTAATTTGAGGTGGTGCGGTGAGGTACTTTGTACTTTGAGGTAGTGCAGTGAACTATTTTATACTTTGAGTTAGTGCGGTGAGGTATTTTGTACTTTGAGGTGGTGCAGTGAGGAACTTTGTACTTTGAGGTAGTAGAGTGTGGTACTTTGTATTTTGAGGTCGTGTGGTGAGGAGCTTGGCACTTTGAGGTGGAGAGGTGAGGAACTTTGTGCTTTCAGGCAGTGCAATGAGGTATTCTGTACATTGATGTACTGCGGTGAGGAACCTTGTACATTGAGGTGCTGTGGTGAGGAACCGTGTACTTTGAGGTAGTGCAGTGAGGAACTTTGTACTTTGAGCTAGTGCGGCGAGGAACTTTGTACTTTGAGGTAGTGCAGTGAAGTGCTATGTACTTGGAGGTAGTGCAGTGAGGAACTTTGTACTTTGAGGTAGTGCTGTGAGGTACTTTGTACTTTGAGATAGTGAGATGAGGTACTTTGTACTTTGAGGTTGTGCGGTGAGGTACTTTGTACTTTGAGGTAGTGCAGTGAAGTGCTATGTACTTGGAGGTAGTGCAGTGAGGTATTTTGTACTTTGAGGTAGTGCTGTGAGGTACTTTGTACTTTGAGATAGTGAGATGAGGTACTTTGTACTTTGAGGTGGTGCTGTGAGGAACTTTGTTCTTTGAGGTGGTGCGATGAGGTATTTCGTACTTTGAGGTTGTGCGGTGAGAAACTTTGAACTTTGAGGTAGTGCAGTGAGGTAATTTGTACTTTGAGGTAGTGCAGTGAGGAACTTTGTACTTTGAGGTAGTGCGGTGAGGTACTTTGTACTTTGATGTATTGTGGTGAGGTACTTTGTACTTGGAGGTAGTGCAGTGAGGAACTTTGTACTTTGAGGTAGTGCTGTGAGGTACTTTGTACTTTGAGATAGTGAGATGAGGTACTTTGTACTTTGAGGTGGTGCTGTGAGGAACTTTGTTCTTTGAGGTGGTGCGGTGAGGTATTTCGTACTTTGAGGTTGTGCGGTGAGAAACTTTCAACTTTGAGGTAGTGCAGTGAGGTACTTTGTACTTTGAGGGAGTGTGGTGAGGAACTTTGTACTTGGAGGTAGTGCAGTGAGGAACTTTGTACTTTGAGGTAGTGCTGTGAGGTACTTTGTACTTTGAGGTGGTGCTGTGAGGAACTTTGTTCTTTGAGGTAGTGCGGTGAGGTATTTCGTACTTTGAGGTTGTGCGGTGAGAATCTTTGAACTTTGAGGTAGTGCAGTGAGGTAATTTGTACTTTGAGGTAGTGCAGTGAGGAACTTTGTACTTTGAGGTAGTGCAGTGAGGAACTTTGTACTTTGAGCTAGTGCGGCGAGGAACTTTGTACTTTGAGGTAGTGCAGTAAAGTGCTATGTACTTGGAGGTAGTGCAGTGAGGAACTTTGTACTTTGAGGTAGTGCAGTGAGGTACTTTGTACTTTGATGTATTGTGGTGAGGTACTTTGTACTTGGAGGTAGTGCAGTGAGGAACTTTGTACTTTGAGGTAGTGCTGTGAGGTACTTTGTACTTTGAGATAGTGAGATGAGGTACTTTGTACTTTGAGGTGGTGCTGTGAGGAACTTTGTTCTTTGAGGTTGTGCGGTGAGGTATTTCGTAGTTTGAGGTTGTGCGGTGAGAAACTTTGAACTTTGAGGTAGTGCAGTGAGGTACTTTGTACTTTGATGTAGTGGTGAGGTACTTTGTACTTTGAGGTAGTAGAGTGAGGCACTTTGTACTTTGAGGTAGTGCGGTGCGGAAATTTGTAGTTTGAGGTAGTGCTTGTGATGTACATTTGTAATTTGAGGTGGTGCGGTGAGGTACTTTGTACTTTGAGGTAGTGCAGTGAACTATTTTATACTTTGAGTTAGTGCGGTGAGGTATTTTGTACTTTGAGGTGGTGCAGTGAGGAACTTTGTACTTTGAGGTAGTAGAGTGAGGTACTTTGTATTTTGAGGTCGTGTGGTGAGGAGCTTGGCACTTTGAGGTGCAGAGGTGAGGAACTTTGTGCTTTCAGGCAGTGCAATGAGGTATTCTGTAGATTGATGTACTGCGGTGAGGAACCTTGTACATTGAGGTGCTGTGGTGAGGCACCGTGTACTTTGAGGTAGTGCAGTGAGGAACTTTGTACTTTGAGCTAGTGCGGCGAGGAACTTTGTACTTTGAGGTAGTGCAGTGAAGTGCTATGTACTTGGAGGTAGTGCAGTGAGGAACTTTGTACTTTGAGGTAGTGCTGTGAGGTACTTTGTACTTTGAGATAGTGAGATGAGGTACTTTGTACTTTGAGGTGGTGCTGTGAGGAACTTTGTTCTTTGAGGTGGTGCGGTGAGGTATTTCGTACTTTGAGGTTGTGCGGTGAGAAACTTTGTACTTTGAGGTAGTGCAGTGAGGTACTTTGTACTTTGAGGGAGTTTGGTGAGGAACTTTGTACTTTGATGTAGTGTGGTGAGGTACTTTGTACTTTGAGGTAGTAGAGTGTGGTACTTTGTATTTTGAGGTCGTGTGGTGAGGAGCTTGGCACTTTGAGGTGGAGAGGTGAGGAACTTTGTGCTTTCAGGCAGTGCAATGAGGTATTCTGTACATTGATGTACTGCGGTGAGGAACCTTGTACATTGAGGTGCTGTGGTGAGGAACCGTGTACTTTGAGGTAGTGCAGTGAGGAACTTTGTACTTTGAGCTAGTGCGGCGAGGAACTTTGTACTTTGAGGTAGTGCAGTGAAGTGCTATGTACTTGGAGGTAGTGCAGTGAGGAACTTTGTACTTTGAGGTAGTGCTGTGAGGTACTTTGTACTTTGAGATAGTGAGATGAGGTACTTTGTACTTTGAGGTTGTGCGGTGAGGTACTTTGTACTTTGAGGTAGTGCAGTGAAGTGCTATGTACTTGGAGGTAGTGCAGTGAGGTATTTTGTACTTTGAGGTAGTGCTGTGAGGTACTTTGTACTTTGAGATAGTGAGATGAGGTACTTTGTACTTTGAGGTGGTGCTGTGAGGAACTTTGTTCTTTGAGGTGGTGCGATGAGGTATTTCGTACTTTGAGGTTGTGCGGTGAGAAACTTTGAACTTTGAGGTGGTGCGGTGAGGTATTTCGTACTTTGAGGTTGTGCGGTGAGAAACTTTGTACTTTGAGGTAGTGCAGTGAGGTACTTTCTACTTTGAGGGAGTGTGGTGAGGAACTTTGTACTTTGATGTAGTGTGGTGAGGTACTTTGTACTTTGAGGTAGTAGAGTGAGGCACTTTGTACTTTGAGGTAGTGCGGTGTGGAAATTTGTACATTGAGGTAGTGCTTGTGATGTACATTTGTTATTTGAGGTGGTGCGGTGAGGTACTTTGTACTTTGAGGTAGTGCAGTGAACTATTTTATACTTTGAGTTAGTGCGGTGAGGTATTTTGTACTTTGAGGTGGTGCAATGAGGTACTTTGTACTTTGAGGTTGTGCGGTGAGAAACTTTGAACTTTGAGGTAGTGCAGTGAGGTAATTTGTACTTTGAGGTAGTGCAGTGAGGAACTTTGTACTTTGAGGTAGTGCGGTGAGGTACTTTGTACTTTGATGTATTGTGGTGAGGTACTTTGTACTTGGAGGTAGTGCAGTGAGGAACTTTGTACTTTGAGGTAGTGCTGTGAGGTACTTTGTACTTTGAGATAGTGAGATGAGGTACTTTGTACTTTGAGGTGGTGCTGTGAGGAACTTTGTTCTTTGAGGTGGTGCGATGAGGTATTTCGTACTTTGAGGTTGTGCGGTGAGAAACTTTGAACTTTGAGGTGGTGCGGTGAGGTATTTCGTACTTTGAGGTTGTGCGGTGAGAAACTTTGTACTTTGAGGTAGTGCAGTGAGGTACTTTGTACTTTGAGGGAGTGTGGTGAGGAACTTTGTACTTTGATGTAGTGTGGTGAGGTACTTTGTACTTTGAGGTAGTAGAGTGAGGCACTTTGTACTTTGAGGTAGTGCGGTGTGGAAATTTGTACATTGAGGTAGTGCTTGTGATGTACATTTGTAATTTGAGGTGGTGCGGTGAGGTACTTTGTACTTTGAGGTAGTGCAGTGAACTATTTTATACTTTGAGTTAGTGCGGTGAGGTATTTTGTACTTTGAGGTGGTGCAATGAGGTACTTTGTACTTTGAGGTTGTGCGGTGAGAAACTTTGAACTTTGAGGTAGTGCAGTGAGGTAATTTGTACTTTGAGGTAGTGCAGTGAGGAACTTTGTACTTTGAGGTAGTGCGGTGAGGTACTTTGTACTTTGATGTATTGTGGTGAGGTACTTTGTACTTGGAGGTAGTGCAGTGAGGAACTTTGTACTTTGAGGTAGTGCTGTGAGGTACTTTGTACTTTGAGATAGTGAGATGAGGTACTTTGTACTTTGAGGTGGTGCTGTGAGGAACTTTGTTCTTTGAGGTTGTGCGGTGAGGTATTTCGTAGTTTGAGGTTGTGCGGTGAGAAACTTTGAACTTTGAGGTAGTGCAGTGAGGTACTTTGTAATTTGAGGTGGTGCGGTGAGGAAGTTTGAACTTTGAGGTTGTGCGGTGAGGTACTTTGTACTTTGAGGGAGTGTGGTGAAGAACTTTGTACTTTGATGTAGTGTGGTGAGGTACTTTGTACTTTGAGGTAGTAGAGTGAGGCACTTTGTACTTTGAGGTAGTGCGGTGCGGAAATTTGTACTTTGAGGTAGTGCTTGTGATGTACATTTGTAATTTGAGGTGGTGCGGTGAGGTACTTTGTACTTTGAGGTAGTGCAGTGAACTATTTTATACTTTGAGTTAGTGCGGTGAGGTATTTTGTACTTTGAGGTGGTGCAGTGAGGAACTTTGTACTTTGAGGTAGTAGAGTGAGGTACTTTGTATTTTGAGGTCGTGTGGTGAGGAGCTTGGCACTTTGAGGTGGAGAGGTGAGGAACTTTGTGCTTTCAGGCAGTGCAATGAGGTATTCTGTACATTGATGTACTGCGGTGAGGAACCTTGTACATTGAGGTGCTGTGGTGAGGAACCGTGTACTTTGAGGTAGTGCAGTGAGGAACTTTGTACTTTGAGCTAGTGCGGCGAGGAACTTTGTACTTTGAGGTAGTGCAGTGAAGTGCTATGTACTTGGAGGTAGTGCAGTGAGGAACTTTGTACTTTGAGGTAGTGCTGTGAGGTACTTTGTACTTTGAGATAGTGAGATGAGGTACTTTGTACTTTGAGGTGGTGCTGTGAGGAACTTTGTTCTTTGAGGTGGTGCGGTGAGGTATTTCGTACTTTGAGGTTGTGCGGTGAGAAACTTTGTACTTTGAGGTAGTGCAGTGAGGTACTTTGTACTTTGAGGGAGTGTGGTGAGGAACTTTGTACTTTGATGTAGTGTGGTGAGGTACTTTGTACTTTGAGGTAGTAGAGTGAGGCACTTTTTACTTTGAGGTAGTGCGGTGTGGAAATTTGTACTTTGAGGTAGTGCTTGTGATGTACATTTGTACTTTGAGGTGGTGCGGTGAGGTACTTTGTACTTTGAGGTAGTGCAGTGAACTATTTTATACTTTGAGTTAGTGCGGTGAGGTATTTTGTACTTTGAGGTGGTGCAATGAGGTACTTTGTACTTTGAGGTTGTGCGGTGAGGTACTTTGTACTTTGAGGTAGTGCAGTGAAGTGCTATGTACTTGGAGGTAGTGCAGTGAGGTATTTTGTACTTTGAGGTAGTGCTGTGAGGTACTTTGTACTTTGAGATAGTGAGATGAGGTACTTTGTACTTTGAGGTGGTGCTGTGAGGAACTTTGTTCTTTGAGGTGGTGCGGTGAGGTATTTTGTACTTTGAGGTAGTGCTGTGAGGTACTTTGTACTTTGAGATAGTGAGATGAGGTACTTTGTACTTTGAGGTTGTGCGGTGAGAAACTTTGAACTTTGAGGTAGTGCAGTGAGGTAATTTGTACTTTGAGGTAGTGCAGTGAGGAACTTTGTACTTTGAGGTAGTGCTGTGAGGTACTTTGTACTTTGAGGTGGTGCTGTGAGGAACTTTGTTCTTTGAGGTAGTGCGGTGAGGTATTTCGTACTTTGAGGTTGTGCGGTGAGAATCTTTGAACTTTGAGGTAGTGCAGTGAGGTAATTTGTACTTTGAGGTAGTGCAGTGAGGAACTTTGTACTTTGAGGTAGTGCAGTGAGGAACTTTGTACTTTGAGCTAGTGCGGCGAGGAACTTTGTACTTTGAGGTAGTGCAGTAAAGTGCTATGTACTTGGAGGTAGTGCAGTGAGGAACTTTGTACTTTGAGGTAGTGCAGTGAGGTACTTTGTACTTTGATGTATTGTGGTGAGGTACTTTGTACTTGGAGGTAGTGCAGTGAGGAACTTTGTACTTTGAGGTAGTGCTGTGAGGTACTTTGTACTTTGAGATAGTGAGATGAGGTACTTTGTACTTTGAGGTGGTGCTGTGAGGAACTTTGTTCTTTGAGGTTGTGCGGTGAGGTATTTCGTAGTTTGAGGTTGTGCGGTGAGAAACTTTGAACTTTGAGGTAGTGCAGTGAGGTACTTTGTACTTTGATGTAGTGGTGAGGTACTTTGTACTTTGAGGTAGTAGAGTGAGGCACTTTGTACTTTGAGGTAGTGCGGTGCGGAAATTTGTAGTTTGAGGTAGTGCTTGTGATGTACATTTGTAATTTGAGGTGGTGCGGTGAGGTACTTTGTACTTTGAGGTAGTGCAGTGAACTATTTTATACTTTGAGTTAGTGCGGTGAGGTATTTTGTACTTTGAGGTGGTGCAGTGAGGAACTTTGTACTTTGAGGTAGTAGAGTGAGGTACTTTGTATTTTGAGGTCGTGTGGTGAGGAGCTTGGCACTTTGAGGTGCAGAGGTGAGGAACTTTGTGCTTTCAGGCAGTGCAATGAGGTATTCTGTAGATTGATGTACTGCGGTGAGGAACCTTGTACATTGAGGTGCTGTGGTGAGGCACCGTGTACTTTGAGGTAGTGCAGTGAGGAACTTTGTACTTTGAGCTAGTGCGGCGAGGAACTTTGTACTTTGAGGTAGTGCAGTGAAGTGCTATGTACTTGGAGGTAGTGCAGTGAGGAACTTTGTACTTTGAGGTAGTGCTGTGAGGTACTTTGTACTTTGAGATAGTGAGATGAGGTACTTTGTACTTTGAGGTGGTGCTGTGAGGAACTTTGTACTTTGAGGGAGTGTGGTGAGGAACTTTGTACTTTGATGTAGTGTGGTGAGGTACTTTGTACTTTGAGGTAGTAGAGTGAGGCACTTTTTACTTTGAGGTAGTGCGGTGTGGAAATTTGTACTTTGAGGTAGTGCTTGTGATGTACATTTGTACTTTGAGGTGGTGCGGTGAGGTACTTTGTACTTTGAGGTAGTGCAGTGAAATATTTTATACTTTGAGTTAGTGCGGTGAGGTATTTTGTACTTTGAGGTGGTGCGGTGAGGAAGTTTGAACTTTGAGGTTGTGCGGTGAGGTACTTTGCACTTTGAGAAGAGTGTGGTGAGGAACTTTGTACTTTGATGTAGTGTGGTGAGGTACTTTGTACTTTGAGGTAGTAGAGTGAGGCACTTTGTACTTTGAGGTAGTGCGGTGCGGAAATTTGTACTTTGAGGTAGTGATTGTGATGTACATTTGTAATTTGAGGTGGTACGGTGAGGTACTTTGTACTTTGAGGTAGTGCAGTGAACTATTTTATACTTTGAGTTAGTGCGGTGAGGTATTTTGTACTTTGAGGTGGTGCAGTGAGGAACTTTGTACTTTGAGGTAGTAGAGTGTGGTACTTTGTATTTTGAGGTCGTGTGGTGAGGAGCTTGGCACTTTGAGGTGGAGAGGTGAGGAACTTTGTGCTTTCAGGCAGTGCAATGAGGTATTCTGTACATTGATGTACTGCGGTGAGGAACCTTGTACATTGAGGTGCTGTGGTGAGGAACCGTGTACTTTGAGGTAGTGCAGTGAGGAACTTTGTACTTTGAGCTAGTGCGGCGAGGAACTTTGTACTTTGAGGTAGTGCAGTGAAGTGCTATGTACTTGGAGGTAGTGCAGTGAGGAACTTTGTACTTTGAGGTAGTGCTGTGAGGTACTTTGTACTTTGAGATAGTGAGATGAGGTACTTTGTACTTTGAGGTTGTGCGGTGAGGTACTTTGTACTTTGAGGTAGTGCAGTGAAGTGCTATGTACTTGGAGGTAGTGCAGTGAGGTATTTTGTACTTTGAGGTAGTGCTGTGAGGTACTTTGTACTTTGAGATAGTGAGATGAGGTACTTTGTACTTTGAGGTGGTGCTGTGAGGAACTTTGTTCTTTGAGGTGGTGCGATGAGGTATTTCGTACTTTGAGGTTGTGCGGTGAGAAACTTTGAACTTTGAGGTGGTGCGGTGAGGTATTTCGTACTTTGAGGTTGTGCGGTGAGAAACTTTGTACTTTGAGGTAGTGCAGTGAGGTACTTTGTACTTTGAGGGAGTGTGGTGAGGAACTTTGTACTTTGATGTAGTGTGGTGAGGTACTTTGTACTTTGAGGTAGTAGAGTGAGGCACTTTGTACTTTGAGGTAGTGCGGTGTGGAAATTTGTACATTGAGGTAGTGCTTGTGATGTACATTTGTAATTTGAGGTGGTGCGGTGAGGTACTTTGTACTTTGAGGTAGTGCAGTGAACTATTTTATACTTTGAGTTAGTGCGGTGAGGTATTTTGTACTTTGAGGTGGTGCAATGAGGTACTTTGTACTTTGAGGTTGTGCGGTGAGCAACTTTGAACTTTGAGGTAGTGCAGTGAGGTAATTTGTACTTTGAGGTAGTGCAGTGAGGAACTTTGTACTTTGAGGTAGTGCGGTGAGGTACTTTGTACTTTGATGTATTGTGGTGAGGTACTTTGTACTTGGAGGTAGTGCAGTGAGGAACTTTGTACTTTGAGGTAGTGCTGTGAGGTACTTTGTACTTTGAGATAGTGAGATGAGGTACTTTGTACTTTGAGGTGGTGCTGTGAGGAACTTTGTTCTTTGAGGTGGTGCGATGAGGTATTTCGTACTTTGAGGTTGTGCGGTGAGAAACTTTGAACTTTGAGGTGGTGCGGTGAGGTATTTCGTACTTTGAGGTTGTGCGGTGAGAAACTTTGTACTTTGAGGTAGTGCAGTGAGGTACTTTGTACTTTGAGGGAGTGTGGTGAGGAACTCTGTACTTTGATGTAGTGTGCTGAGGTACTTTGTACTTTGAGGTAGTAGAGTGAGGCACTTTGTACTTTGAGGTAGTGCGGTGTGGAAATTTGTACATTGAGGTAGTGCTTGTGATGTACATTTGTAATTTGAGGTGGTGCGGTGAGGTACTTTGTACTTTGAGGTAGTGCAGTGAACTATTTTATACTTTGAGTTAGTGCGGTGAGGTATTTTGTACTTTGAGGTGGTGCAATGAGGTACTTTGTACTTTGAGGTTGTGCGGTGAGAAACTTTGAACTTTGAGGTAGTGCAGTGAGGTAATTTGTACTTTGAGGTAGTGCAGTGAGGAACTTTGTACTTTGAGGTAGTGCGGTGAGGTACTTTGTACTTTGATGTATTGTGGTGAGGTACTTTGTACTTGGAGGTAGTGCAGTGAGGAACTTTGTACTTTGAGGTAGTGCTGTGAGGTACTTTGTACTTTGAGATAGTGAGATGAGGTACTTTGTACTTTGAGGTGGTGCTGTGAGGAACTTTGTTCTTTGAGGTTGTGCGGTGAGGTATTTCGTAGTTTGAGGTTGTGCGGTGAGAAACTTTGAACTTTGAGGTAGTGCAGTGAGGTACTTTGTAATTTGAGGTGGTGCGGTGAGGAAGTTTGAACTTTGAGGTTGTGCGGTGAGGTACTTTGTACTTTGAGGGAGTGTGGTGAGGAACTTTGTACTTTGATGTAGTGTGGTGAGGTACTTTGTACTTTGAGGTAGTAGAGTGAGGCACTTTGTACTTTGAGGTAGTGCGGTGCGGAAATTTGTACTTTGAGGTAGTGCTTGTGATGTACATTTGTAATTTGAGGTGGTGCGGTGAGGTACTTTGTACTTTGAGGTAGTGCAGTGAACTATTTTATACTTTGAGTTAGTGCGGTGAGGTATTTTGTACTTTGAGGTGGTGCAGTGAGGAACTTTGTACTTTGAGGTAGTAGAGTGAGGTACTTTGTATTTTGAGGTCGTGTGGTGAGGAGCTTGGCACTTTGAGGTGGAGAGGTGAGGAACTTTGTGCTTTCAGGCAGTGCAATGAGGTATTCTGTACATTGATGTACTGCGGTGAGGAACCTTGTACATTGAGGTGCTGTGGTGAGGAACCGTGTACTTTGAGGTAGTGCAGTGAGGAACTTTGTACTTTGAGCTAGTGCGGCGAGGAACTTTGTACTTTGAGGTAGTGCAGTGAAGTGCTATGTACTTGGAGGTAGTGCAGTGAGGAACTTTGTACTTTGAGGTAGTGCTGTGAGGTACTTTGTACTTTGAGATAGTGAGATGAGGTACTTTGTACTTTGAGGTGGTGCTGTGAGGAACTTTGTTCTTTGAGGTGGTGCGGTGAGGTATTTCGTACTTTGAGGTTGTGCGGTGAGAAACTTTGTACTTTGAGGTAGTGCAGTGAGGTACTTTGTACTTTGAGGGAGTGTGGTGAGGAACTTTGTACTTTGATGTAGTGTGGTGAGGTACTTTGTACTTTGAGGTAGTAGAGTGAGGCACTTTTTACTTTGAGGTAGTGCGGTGTGGAAATTTGTACTTTGAGGTAGTGCTTGTGATGTACATTTGTACTTTGAGGTGGTGCGGTGAGGTACTTTGTACTTTGAGGTAGTGCAGTGAACTATTTTATACTTTGAGTTAGTGCGGTGAGGTATTTTGTACTTTGAGGTGGTGCAATGAGGTACTTTGTACTTTGAGGTTGTGCGGTGAGGTACTTTGTACTTTGAGGTAGTGCAGTGAAGTGCTATGTACTTGGAGGTAGTGCAGTGAGGTATTTTGTACTTTGAGGTAGTGCTGTGAGGTACTTTGTACTTTGAGATAGTGAGATGAGGTACTTTGTACTTTGAGGTGGTGCTGTGAGGAACTTTGTTCTTTGAGGTGGTGCGGTGAGGTATTTTGTACTTTGAGGTAGTGCTGTGAGGTACTTTGTACTTTGAGATAGTGAGATGAGGTACTTTGTACTTTGAGGTGGTGCTGTGAGGAACTTTGTTCTTTGAGGTGGTGCGGTGAGGTATTTCGTACTTTGAGGTTGTGCGGTGAGAAACTTTGAACTTTGAGGTAGTGCAGTGAGGTACTTTGTACTTTGAGGGAGTGTGGTGAGGAACTTTGTACTTGGAGGTAGTGCAGTGAGGAACTTTGTACTTTGAGGTAGTGCTGTGAGGTACTTTGTACTTTGAGGTGGTGCTGTGAGGAACTTTGTTCTTTGAGGTAGTGCGGTGAGGTATTTCGTACTTTGAGGTTGTGCGGTGAGAATCTTTGAACTTTGAGGTAGTGCAGTGAGGTAATTTGTACTTTGAGGTAGTGCAGTGAGGAACTTTGTACTTTGAGGTAGTGCAGTGAGGAACTTTGTACTTTGAGCTAGTGCGGCGAGGAACTTTGTACTTTGAGGTAGTGCAGTAAAGTGCTATGTACTTGGAGGTAGTGCAGTGAGGAACTTTGTACTTTGAGGTAGTGCAGTGAGGTACTTTGTACTTTGATGTATTGTGGTGAGGTACTTTGTACTTGGAGGTAGTGCAGTGAGGAACTTTGTACTTTGAGGTAGTGCTGTGAGGTACTTTGTACTTTGAGATAGTGAGATGAGGTACTTTGTACTTTGAGGTGGTGCTGTGAGGAACTTTGTTCTTTGAGGTTGTGCGGTGAGGTATTTCGTAGTTTCAGGTTGTGCGGTGAGAAACTTTGAACTTTGAGGTAGTGCAGTGAGGTACTTTGTACTTTGATGTAGTGTGGTGAGGTACTTTGTACTTTGAGGTAGTAGAGTGAGGCACTTTGTACTTTGAGGTAGTGCGGTGCGGAAATTTGTAGTTTGAGGTAGTGCTTGTGATGTACATTTGTAATTTGAGGTGGTGCGGTGAGGTACTTTGTACTTTGAGGTAGTGCAGTAAACTATTTTATACTTTGAGTTAGTGCGGTGAGGTATTTTGTACTTTGAGGTGGTGCAGTGAGGAACTTTGTACTTTGAGGTAGTAGAGTGAGGTACTTTGTATTTTGAGGTCGTGTGGTGAGGAGCTTGGCACTTTGAGGTGGAGAGGTGAGGAACTTTGTGCTTTCAGGCAGTGCAATGAGGTATTCTGTAGATTGATGTACTGCGGTGAGGAACCTTGTACATTGAGGTGCTGTGGTGAGGCACCGTGTACTTTGAGGTAGTGCAGTGAGGAACTTTGTACTTTGAGCTAGTGCGGCGAGGAACTTTGTACTTTGAGGTAGTGCAGTGAAGTGCTATGTACTTGGAGGTAGTGCAGTGAGGAACTTTGTACTTTGAGGTAGTGCTGTGAGGTACTTTGTACTTTGAGATAGTGAGATGAGGTACTTTGTACTTTGAGGTGGTGCTGTGAGGAACTTTGTTCTTTGAGGTTGTGCGGTGAGGTATTTCGTACTTTGAGGTTGTGCGGTGAGAAACTTTGTACTTTGAGGTAGTGCAGTGAGGTACTTTGTACTTTGAGGGAGTGTGGTGAGGAACTTTGTACTTTGATGTAGTGTGGTGAGGTACTTTGTACTTTGAGGTAGTAGAGTGAGGCACTTTTTACTTTGAGGTAGTGCGGTGTGGAAATTTGTACTTTGAGGTAGTGCTTGTGATGTACATTTGTACTTTGAGGTGGTGCGGTGAGGTACTTTGTACTTTGAGGTAGTGCAGTGAAATATTTTATACTTTGAGTTAGTGCGGTGAGGTATTTTGTACTTTGAGGTGGTGCGGTGAGGAAGTTTGAACTTTGAGGTTGTGCGGTGAGGTACTTTGCACTTTGAGGGAGTGTGGTGAGGAACTTTGTACTTTGATGTAGTGTGGTGAGGTACTTTGTACTTTGAGGTAGTAGAGTGAGGCACTTTGTACTTTGAGGTAGTGCGGTGCGGAAATTTGTACTTTGAGGTAGTGCTTGTGATGTACATTTGTAATTTGAGGTGGTGCGGTGAGGTACTTTGTACTTTGAGGTAGTGCAGTGAACTATTTTATACTTTGAGTTAGTGCGGTGAGGTATTTTGTACTTTGAGGTGGTGCAGTGAGGAACTTTGTACTTTGAGGTAGTAGAGTGTGGTACTTTGTATTTTGAGGTCGTGTGGTGAGGAGCTTGGCACTTTGAGGTGGAGAGGTGAGGAACTTTGTGCTTTCAGGCAGTGCAATGAGGTATTCTGTACATTGATGTACTGCGGTGAGGAACCTTGTACATTGAGGTGCTGTGGTGAGGAACCGTGTACTTTGAGGTAGTGCAGTGAGGAACTTTGTACTTTGAGCTAGTGCGGCGAGGAACTTTGTACTTTGAGGTAGTGCAGTGAAGTGCTATGTACTTGGAGGTAGTGCAGTGAGGAACTTTGTACTTTGAGGTAGTGCTGTGAGGTACTTTGTACTTTGAGATAGTGAGATGAGGTACTTTGTACTTTGAGGTTGTGCGGTGAGGTACTTTGTACTTTGAGGTAGTGCAGTGAAGTGCTATGTACTTGGAGGTAGTGCAGTGAGGTATTTCGTACATTGAGGTAGTGCTGTGAGGTACTTTGTACTTTGAGATAGTGAGATGAGGTACTTTGTACTTTGAGGTGGTGCTGTGAGGAACTTTGTTCTTTGAGGTGGTGCGATGAGGTATTTCGTACTTTGAGGTTGTGCGGTGAGAAACTTTGAACTTTGAGGTAGTGCAGTGAGGTAATTTGTACTTTGAGGTAGTGCAGTGAGGAACTTTGTACTTTGAGGTAGTGCGGTGAGGTACTTTGTACTTTGATGTATTGTGGTGAGGTACTTTGTACTTGGAGGTAGTGCAGTGAGGAACTTTGTACTTTGAGGTAGTGCTGTGAGGTACTTTGTACTTTGAGATAGTGAGATGAGGTACTTTGTACTTTGAGGTGGTGCTGTGAGGAACTTTGTTCTTTGAGGTTGTGCGGTGAGGTATTTCGTAGTTTGAGGTTGTGCGGTGAGAAACTTTGAACTTTGAGGTAGTGCAGTGAGGTACTTTGTAATTTGAGGTGGTGCGGTGAGGAAGTTTGAACTTTGAGGTTGTGCGGTGAGGTACTTTGCACTTTGAGGGAGTGTGGTGAGGAACTTTGTACTTTGATGTAGTGTGGTGAGGTACTTTGTACTTTGAGGTAGTAGAGTGAGGCACTTTGTACTTTGAGGTAGTGCGGTGCGGAAATTTGTACTTTGAGGTAGTGCTTGTGATGTACATTTGTAATTTGAGGTGGTGCGGTGAGGTACTTTGTACTTTGAGGTAGTGCAGTGAACTATTTTATACTTTGAGTTAGTGCGGTGAGGTATTTTGTACTTTGAGGTGGTGCAGTGAGGAACTTTGTACTTTGAGGTAGTAGAGTGTGGTACTTTGTATTTTGAGGTCGTGTGGTGAGGAGCTTGGCACTTTGAGGTGGAGAGGTGAGGAACTTTGTGCTTTCAGGCAGTGCAATGAGGTATTCTGTACATTGATGTACTGCGGTGAGGAACCTTGTACATTGAGGTGCTGTGGTGAGGAACCGTGTACTTTGAGGTAGTGCAGTGAGGAACTTTGTACTTTGAGCTAGTGCGGCGAGGAACTTTGTACTTTGAGGTAGTGCAGTGAAGTGCTATGTACTTGGAGGTAGTGCAGTGAGGAACTTTGTACTTTGAGGTAGTGCTGTGAGGTACTTTGTACTTTGAGATAGTGAGATGAGGTACTTTGTACTTTGAGGTTGTGCGGTGAGGTACTTTGTACTTTGAGGTAGTGCAGTGAAGTGCTATGTACTTGGAGGTAGTGCAGTGAGGTATTTTGTACATTGAGGTAGTGCTGTGAGGTACTTTGTACTTTGAGATAGTGAGATGAGGTACTTTGTACTTTGAGGTGGTGCTGTGAGGAACTTTGTTCTTTGAGGTGGTGCGATGAGGTATTTCGTACTTTGAGGTTGTGCGGTGAGAAACTTTGAACTTTGAGGTAGTGCAGTGAGGTAATTTGTACTTTGAGGTAGTGCAGTGAGGAACTTTGTACTTTGAGGTAGTGCGGTGAGGTACTTTGTACTTTGATGTATTGTGGTGAGGTACTTTGTACTTGGAGGTAGTGCAGTGAGGAACTTTGTACTTTGAGGTAGTGCTGTGAGGTACTTTGTACTTTGAGATAGTGAGATGAGGTACTTTGTACTTTGAGGTGGTGCTGTGAGGAACTTTGTTCTTTGAGGTTGTGCGGTGAGGTATTTCGTAGTTTGAGGTTGTGCGGTGAGAAACTTTGAACTTTGAGGTAGTGCAGTGAGGTACTTTGTAATTTGAGGTGGTGCGGTGAGGAAGTTTGAACTTTGAGGTTGTGCGGTGAGGTACTTTGTACTTTGAGGGAGTGTGGTGAGGAACTTTGTACTTTGATGTAGTGTGGTGAGGTACTTTGTACTTTGAGATAGTGAGATGAGGTACTTTGTACTTTGAGGTGGTGCTGTGAGGAACTTTGTTCTTTGAGGTGGTGCGGTGAGGTATTTTGTACTTTGAGGTAGTGCTGTGAGGTACTTTGTACTTTGAGATAGTGAGATGAGGTACTTTGTACTTTGAGGTGGTGCTGTTAGGAACTTTGTTCTTTGAGGTGGTGCGGTGAGGTATTTCGTACTTTGAGGTTGTTCGGTGAGAAACTTTGAACTTTGAGGTAGTGCAGTGAGGTACTTTGTACTTTGAGGGAGTGTGGTGAGGAACTTTGTACTTGGAGGTAGTGCAGTGAGGAACTTTGTACTTTGAGGTAGTGCTGTGAGGTACTTTGTACTTTGAGATAGTGAGATGAGGTACTTTGTACTTTGAGGTGGTGCTGTGAGGAACTTTGTTCTTTGAGGTAGTGCGGTGAGGTATTTCGTACTTTGAGGTTGTGCGGTGAGAAACTTTGAACTTTGAGGTAGTGCAGTGAGGTAATTTGTACTTTGAGGTAGTGCAGTGAGGAACTTTGTACTTTGAGGTAGTGCAGTGAGGAACTTTGTACTTTGAGCTAGTGCGGCGAGGAACTTTGTACTTTGAGGTAGTGCAGTAAAGTGCTATGTACTTGGAGGTAGTGCAGTGAGGAACTTTGTACTTTGAGGTAGTGCAGTGAGGTACTTTGTACTTTGATGTATTGTGGTGAGGTACTTTGTACTTGGAGGTAGTGCAGTGAGGAACTTTGTACTTTGAGGTAGTGCTGTGAGGTACTTTGTACTTTGAGATAGTGAGATGAGGTACTTTGTACTTTGAGGTGGTGCTGTGAGGAACTTTGTTCTTTGAGGTTGTGCGGTGAGGTATTTCGTAGTTTGAGGTTGTGCGGTGAGAAACTTTGAACTTTGTGGTAGTGCAGTGAGGTACTTTGTACTTTGAGGTGGTGCGGTGAGGAAGTTTGAACTTTGAGGTTGTGCGGTGAGGTACTTTGTACTTTGAGGGAGTGTGGTGAGGAACTTTGTACTTTGATGTAGTGTGGTGAGGTACTTTGTACTTTGAGGTAGTAGAGTGAGGCACTTTGTACTTTGAGGTAGTGCGGTGTGGAAATTTGTACTTTGAGGTAGTGCTTGTGATGTACATTTGTAATTTGAGGTGGTGCGGTGAGGTAGTTTGTACTTTGAGGTAGTGCAGTGAACTATTTTATACTTTGAGTTAGTGCGGTGAGGTATTTTGTACTTTGAGGTGGTGCAGTGAGGAACTTTGTACTTTGAGGTAGTAGAGTGAGGTACTTTGTATTTTGAGGTCGTGTGGTGAGGAGCTTGGCACATTGAGGTGGAGAGGTGAGGAACTTTGTGCTTTCAGGCAGTGCAATGAGGTATTCTGTAGATTGATGTACTGCGGTGAGGAACCTTGTACATTGAGGTGCTGTGGTGAGGAACCGTGTACTTTGAGGTAGTGCAGTGAGGAACTTTGTACTTTGAGCTAGTGCGGCGAGGAACTTTGTACTTTGAGGTAGTGCAGTGAAGTGCTATGTACCTGGAGGTAGTGCAGTGAGGAACTTTGTACTTTGAGGTAGTGCTGTGAGGTACTTTGTACTTTGAGATAGTGAGATGAGGTACTTTGTACTTTGAGGTGGTGCTGTGAGGAACTTTGTTCTTTGAGGTAGTGCGGTGAGGTATTTCGTACTTTGAGGTTGTGCGGTGAGAAACTTTGAACTTTGAGGTAGTGCAGTGAGGTACTTTGTACTTTGAGGGAGTGTGGTGAGGAACTTTGTACTTGGAGGTAGTGCAGTGAGGAACTTTGTACTTTGAAGTAGTGCTGTGAGGTACTTTGTACTTTGAGATAGTGAGATGAGGTACTTTGTACTTTGAGGTGGTGCTGTGAGGAACTTTGTTCTTTGAGGTAGTGCGGTGAGGTATTTCGTACATTGAGGTTGTGCGGTGAGAAACTTTGAACTTTGAGGTAGTGCAGTGAGGTAATTTGTACTTTGAGGTAGTGCAGTGAGGAACTTTGTACTTTGAGGTAGTGCAGTGAGGAACTTTGTACTTTGAGGTAGTGCAGTAAAGTGCTATGTACTTGGAGGTAGTGCAGTGAGGAACTTTGTACTTTGAGGTAGTGCAGTGAACTATTTTATACTTTGAGTTAGTGCGGTGGGGTATTTTGTACTTTGAGGTGGTGCAATGAGGTAATTTGTACTTTGAGTTTGTGCGGTGTGGTACTTTGTACTTTGAGGTAGTGCAGTGAAGTGCTATGTACTTGGAGGTAGTGCAGTGAGGTATTTTGTACTTTGAGGTAGTGCTGTGAGGTACTTTGTACTTTGAGATAGTGAGATGAGGTACTTTGTACTTTGAGGTGGTGCTGTGAGGAACTTTGTTCTTTGAGGTGGTGCGGTGAGGTATTTCGTACTTTGAGGTTGTGCGGTGAGAAAATTTGAACTTTGAGGTAGTGCAGTGAGGTACTTTGTACTTTGAGGGAGTGTGGTGAGGAACTTTGTACTTGGAGGTAGTGCAGTGAGGAACTTTGTACTTTGAGGTAGTGCTGTGAGGTACTTTGTATTTTGAGATAGTGAGATGAGGTACTTTGTACTTTGAGGTGGTGCTGTGAGGAACTTTGTTCTTTGAGGTAGTGCGGTGAGGTATTTCGTACTTTGAGGTTGTGCGGTGAGAAACTTTGAACTTTGAGGTAGTGCAGTGAGGTAATTTGTACTTTGAGGGAGTGTGGTGAGGAACTTTGAACTTTGATGTAGTGTGGTGAGGTACTTTGTACTTGGAGGTAGAGCAGTGAGGAACTTTGTACTTTGAGGTAGTGCTGTGAGGTACTTTGTACTTTGAGATAGTGAGGTGAGGTACTTTGTACTTTGAGGTGATGCTGTGAGGAACTTTGTTCTTTGAGGTTGTACGGTGAGGTATTTCGTACTTTGTGGTTGTGCGGTGAGAAACTTTGAACTTTGAGGTAGTGCAGTGATGTACTTTCTACTTTGAGGTGGTGCGGTGAGGAAGTTTGAACTTTGAGGTTGTGCGGTGAGGTACTTTGTACTTTGAGGGAGTGTGGTGAGGAACTTTGTACTTTGATGTAGTGTGGTGAGGTACTTTGTACTTTGAGGTAGTAGAGTGAGGCACTTTGTACTTTGAGGAGTGCGGTGCCGAAATTTGTACTTTGAGGTAGTGCTTGTGATGTACATTTGTAATTTGAGGTGGTGCGGTGAGGTACTTTGTACTTTGAGGTAGTGCAGTGAACTATTTTATACTTTGAGTTAGTGCGGTGAGGTATTTTGTACTTTGAGGTGGTGCAGTGAGGAACTTTGTACTTTGAGGTAGTAGAGTGAGGTACTTTGTATTTTGAGGTCGTGTGGTGAGGAGCTTGGCACTTTGAGGTGGAGAGGTGAGGAACTTTGTGCTTTCAGGCAGTGCAATGAGGTATTCTGTACATTGATGTACTGCGGTGAGGAACCTTGTACATTGAGGTGCTGTGGTGAGGAACCGTGTACTTTGAGGTAGTGCAGTGAGGAACTTTGTACTTTGAGCTAGTGCGGCGAGGAACTTTGTACTTTGAGGTAGTGCAGTGAAGTGCTATGTACTTGGAGGTAGTGCAGTGAGGAACTTTGTACTTTGAGGTAGTGCTGTGAGGTACTTTGTACTTTGAGATAGTGAGATGAAGTACTTTGTACTTTGAGGTGGTGCTGTGAGGAACTTTGTTCTTTGAGGTGGTGCGGTGAGGTATTTCGTACTTTGAGGTTGTGCGGTGAGAAACTTTGTACTTTGAGGTAGTGCAGTGAGGTACTTTGTACTTTGAGGGGGTGTGGTGAGGAACTTTGTACTTTGATGTAGTGTGGTGAGGTACTTTGTACTTTGAGGTAGTAGAGTGAGGCACTTTTTACTTTGAGGTAGTGCGGTGTGGAAATTTGTACTTTGAGGTAGTGCTTGTGATGTACATTTGTACTTTGAGGTGGTGCGGTGAGGTACTTTGTACTTTGAGGTAGTGCAGTGAAGTATTTTATACTTTGAGTTAGTGCGGTGAGATATTTTGTACTTTGAGGTGGTGCAATGAGGTACTTTGTACTTTGAGGTTGTGCGGTGAGGTACTTTGTACTTTGAGGTAGTGCAGTGAAGTGCTATGTACTTGGAGGTAGTGCAGTGAGGTATTTTGTACTTTGAGGTAGTGCTGTGAGGTACTTTGTACTTTGAGATAGTGAGATGAGGTACTTTGTACTTTGAGGTGGTGCTGTGAGGAACTTTGTTCTTTGAGGTTGTGCGGTGAGGTATTTCGTACTTTGAGGTTGTGCGGTGAGAAACTTTGAACTTTGAGGTAGTGCAGTGAGGAACTTTGTACTTTGAGCTAGTGCGGCGAGGAACTTTGTACTTTGAGGTAGTGCAGTAAAGTGCTATGTACTTGGAGGTAGTGCAGTGAGGAACTTTGTACTTTGAGGTAGTGCAGTGAGGTACTTTGTACTTTGATGTATTGTGGTGAGGTACTTTGTACTTGGAGGTAGTGCAGTGAGGAACTTTGTACTTTGAGGTAGTGCTGTGAGGTACTTTGTACTTTGAGATAGTGAGATGAGGTACTTTGTACTTTGAGGTGGTGCTGTGAGGAACTTTGTTCTTTGAGGTTGTGCGGTGAGGTATTTCGTAGTTTGAGGTTGTGCGGTGAGAAACTTTGAACTTTGAGGTAGTGCAGTGAGGTACTTTGTACTTTGATGTAGTGTGGTGAGGTACTTTGTACTTTGAGGTAGTAGAGTGAGGCACTTTGTACTTTGAGGTAGTGCGGTGCGGAAATTTGTACTTTGAGGTAGTGCTTGTGATGTACATTTGTAATTTGAGGTGGTGCGGTGAGGTACTTTGTACTTTGAGGTAGTGCAGTGAACTATTTTATACTTTGAGTTAGTGCGGTGAGGTATTTTGTACTTTGAGGTGGTGCAGTGAGGAACTTTGTACTTTGAGGTAGTAGAGTGAGGTACTTTGTATTTTGAGGTCGTGTGGTGAGGAGCTTGGCACTTTGAGGTGCAGAGGTGAGGAACTTTGTGCTTTCAGGCAGTGCAATGAGGTATTCTGTAGATTGATGTACTGCGGTGAGGAACCTTGTACATTGAGGTGCTGTGGTGAGGCACCGTGTACTTTGAGGTAGTGCAGTGAGGAAGTTTGTACTTTGAGCTAGTGCGGCGAGGAACTTTGTACTTTGAGGTAGTGCAGTGAAGTGCTATGTACTTGGAGGTAGTGCAGTGAGGAACTTTGTACTTTGAGGTAGTGCTGTGAGGTACTTTGTACTTTGAGATAGTGAGATGAGGTACTTTGTACTTTGAGGTGGTGCTGTGAGGAACTTTGTTCTTTGAGGTGGTGCGGTGAGGTATTTCGTACTTTGAGGTTGTGCGGTGAGAAACTTTGTACTTTGAGGTAGTGCAGTGAGGTACTTTGTACTTTGAGGGAGTGTGGTGAGGAACTTTGTACTTTGATGTAGTGTGGTGAGATACTTTGTACTTTGAGGTAGTAGAGTGAGGCACTTTTTACTTTGAGGTAGTGCGGTGTGGAAATTTGTACTTTGAGGTAGTGCTTGTGATGTACATTTGTACTTTGAGGTGGTGCGGTGAGGTACTTTGTACTTTGAGGTAGTGCAGTGAACTATTATATACTTTGAGTTAGTGCGGTGAGGTATTTTGTACTTTGAGGTGGTGCAATGAGGTACTTTGTACTTTGAGGTTGTGCGGTGAGGTACTTTGTACTTTGAGGTAGTGCAGTGAAGTGCTATGTACTTGGAGGTAGTGCAGTGAGGTATTTTGTACTTTGAGGTAGTGCTGTGAGGTACTTTGTACTTTGAGATAGTGAGATGAGGTACTTTGTACTTTGAGTTGGTGCTGTGAGGAACTTTGTTCTTTGATGTGGTGCGGTGAGGTATTTTGTACTTTGAGGTAGTGCTGTGAGGTACTTTGTACTTTGAGATAGTGAGATGAGGTACTTTGTACTTTGAGGTGGTGCTGTGAGGAACTTTGTTCTTTGAGGTGGTGCGGTGAGGTATTTCGTACTTTGAGGTTGTGCGGTGAGAAACTTTGAACTTTGAGGTAGTGCAGTGAGGTACTTTGTACTTTGAGGGAGTGTGGTGAGGAACTTTGTACTTGGAGGTAGTGCAGTGAGGAACTTTGTACTTTGAGGTATTGCTGTGAGGTACTTTGTACTTTGAGGTGGTGCTGTGAGGAACTTTGTTCTTTGAGGTAGTGCGGTGAGGTATTTCGTACTTTGAGGTGGTGCAATGAGGTACTTTGTACTTTGAGGTTGTGCGGTGAGGTACTTTGTACTTTGAGGTAGTGCAGTGAAGTGCTATGTACTTGGAGGTAGTGCAGTGAGGTATTTTGTACTTTGAGGTAGTGCAGTGAGGTACTTTGTACTTTGAGGGAGTGTGGTGAGGAACTTTGTACTTGGAGGTAGTGCAGTGAGGAACTTTGTACTTTGAGGTAGTGCTGTGAGGTACTTTGTACTTTGAGATAGTGAGATGAGGTACTTTGTACTTTGAGGTGGTGCTGTGAGGAACTTTGTTCTTTGAGGTAGTGCGGTGAGGTATTTCGTACTTTGAGGTTGTGCGGTGAGAATCTTTGAACTTTGAGGTAGTGCAGTGAGGTAATTTGTACTTTGAGGTAGTGCAGTGAGGAACTTTGTACTTTGAGGTAGTGCAGTGAGGAACTTTGTACTTTGATGTATTGTGGTGAGGTACTTTGTACTTGGAGGTAGTGCAGTGAGGAACTTTGTACTTTGAGGTAGTGCTGTGAGGTACTTTGTACTTTGAGATAGTGAGATGAGGTACTTTGTACTTTGAGGTGGTGCTGTGAGGAACTTTGTTCTTTGAGGTTGTGCGGTGAGGTATTTCGTACTTTGAGGTTGTGCGGTGAGAAACTTTGAACTTTGAGGTAGTGCAGTGAGGTACTTTGTACTTTGAGGTGGTGCGGTGAGGAAGTTTGAACTTTGAGGTTGTGCGGTGAGGTACTTTGTACTTTGAGGGAGTGTGGTGAGGAACTTTGTACTTTGATGTAGTGTGGTGAGGTACTTTGTACTTTGAGGTAGTAGAGTGAGGCACTTTGTACTTTGAGGTAGTGCGGTGCGGAAATTTGTACTTTGAGGTAGTGCTTGTGATGTACATTTGTAATTTGAGGTGGTGCGGTGAGGTACTTTGTACTTTGAGTTAGTGCAGTGAACTATTTTATACTTTGAGTTAGTGCGGTGAGGTATTTTGTACTTTGAGGTGGTGCAGTGAGGAACTTTGTACTTTGAGGTAGTAGAGTGAGGTACTTTGTATTTTGAGGTCGTGTGGTGAGTAGCTTGGCACTTTGAGGTGGAGAGGTGAGGAACTTTGTGCTTTCAGGCAGTGCAATGAGGTATTCTGTAGATTGATGTACTGCGGTGAGGAACCTTGTACATTTAGGTGCTGTGGTGAGGCACCGTGTACTTTGAGGTAGTGCAGTGAGGAACTTTGTACTTTGAGCTAGTGCGGCGAGGAACTTTGTACTTTGAGGTAGTGCAGTGAAGTGCTATGTACCTGGAGGTAGTGCAGTGAGGAACTTTGTACTCTGAGGTAGTGCTGTGAGGTACTTTGTACTTTGAGATAGTGAGATGAGGTACTTTGTACTTTGAGGTGGTGCTGTGAGGAACTTTGTTCTTTGAGGTGGTGCGGTGAGGTATTTCGTACTTTGAGGTTGTGCGGTGAGAAATTTTGAACTTTGAGGTAGTGCAGTGAGGTACTTTGTACTTTGAGGGAGTGTGGTGAGGAACTTTGTACTTGGAGGTAGTGCAGTGAGGAACTTTGTACTTTGAGGTAGTGCTGTGAGGTACTTTGCATTTTGAGATAGTGAGATGAGGTACTTTGTACTTTGAGGTGGTGCTGTGAGGAACTTTGTTCTTTGAGGTAGTGCGGTGAGGTATTTCGTACTTTGAGGTTGTGCGGTGAGAAACTTTGAACTTTGAGGTAGTGCAGTGAGGTAATTTGTACTTTGAGGGAGTGTGGTGAGGAACTGTGAACTTTGATGTAGTGTGGTGAGGTACTTTGTACTTGGAGGTAGAGCAGTGAGGAACTTTGTACTTTGAGGTAGTGCTGTGAGGTACTTTGTACTTTGAGATAGTGAGGTGAGGTACTTTGTACTTTGAGGTGGTGCTGTGAGGAACTTTGTTCTTTGAGGTTGTGCGGTGAGGTATTTCGTACTTTGAGGTTGTGCGGTGAGAAACTTTGAACTTTGAGGTAGTGCAGTGAGGTACTTTGTACTTTGAGGTGGTGCGGTGAGGAAGTTTGAACTTTGAGGTTGTGCGGTGAGGTACTTTGTACTTTGAGGGAGTGCGGTGAGGAACTTTGTACTTTGATGTAGTGTGGTGAGGTACTTTGTACTTTGAGGTAGTAGAGTGAGGCACTTTGTACTTTGAGGAGTGCGGTGCGGAAATTTGTACTTTGAGGTAGTGCTTGTGATGTACATTTGTAATTTGAGGTGGTGCGGTGAGGTACTTTGTACTTTGAGGTAGTGCAGTGAACTATTTTATACTTTGAGTTAGTGCGGTGAGGTATTTTGTACTTTGAGGTGGTGCAGTGAGGAACTTTGTACTTTGAGGTAGTAGAGTGAGGTACTTTGTATTTTGAGGTCGTGTGGTGAGGAGCTTGGCACTTTGAGGTGGAGAGGTGAGGAACTTTGTGCTTTCAGGCAGTGCAATGAGGTATTCTGTACATTGATGTACTGCGGTGAGGAACCTTGTACATTGAGGTGCTGTGGTGAGGAACCGTGTACTTTGAGGTAGTGCAGTGAGGAACTTTGTACTTTGAGCTAGTGCGGCGAGGAACTTTGTACTTTGAGGTAGTGCAGTGAAGTGCTATGTACTTGGAGGTAGTGCAGTGAGGAACTTTGTACTTTGAGGTAGTGCTGTGAGGTACTTTGTACTTTGAGATAGTGAGATGAGGTACTTTGTACTTTGAGGTGGTGCTGTGAGGAACTTTGTTCTTTGAGGTGGTGCGGTGAGGTATTTCGTACTTTGAGGTTGTGCGGTGAGAAACTTTGTACTTTGAGGTAGTGCAGTGAGGTACTTTGTACTTTGAGGGAGTGTGGTGAGGAACTTTGTACTTTGATGTAGTGTGGTGAGGTACTTTGTACTTTGAGGTAGTAGAGTGAGGCACTTTTTACTTTGAGGTAGTGCGGTGTGGAAATTTGTACTTTGAGGTAGTGCTTGTGATGTACATTTGTACTTTGAGGTGGTGCGGTGAGGTACTTTGTACTTTGAGGTAGTGCAGTGAACTATTTTATACTTTGAGTTAGTGCTGTGAGGTATTTTATACTTTGAGTTAGTGCTGTGAGGTATTTCGTACTTTGAGGTTGTGCGGTGAGAAACTTTGAACTTTGAGGTAGTGCAGTGAGGTACTTTGTACTTTGAGGGAGTGTGGTGAGGAACTTTGTGCTTGGAGGTAGTGCAGTGAGGAACTTTGTACTTTGAGGTAGTGCTGTGAGGTACTTTGTACTTTGAGATAGTGAGATGAGGTACTTTGTACTTTGAGGTGGTGCTGTGAGGAACTTTGTTCTTTGAGGTAGTGCGGTGAGGTATTTCGTACTTTGAGGTTGTGCGGTGAGAATCTTTGAACTTTGAGGTAGTGCAGTGAGGTAATTTGTACTTTGAGGTAGTGCAGTGAGGAAATTTGTACTTTGAGGTAGTGCAGTGAGGAACTTTGTACTTTGAGCTAGTGCGGCGAGGAACTTTGTACTTTGAGGTAGTGCAGTAAAGTGCTATGTACTTGGAGGTAGTGCAGTGAGGAACTTTGTACTTTGAGGTAGTGCAGTGAGGTACTTTGTACTTTGATGTATTGTGGTGAGGTACTTTGTACTTGGAGGTAGTGCAGTGAGGAACTTTGTACTTTGAGGTAGTGCTGTGAGGTACTTTGTACTTTGAGATAGTGAGATGAGGTACTTTGTACTTTGAGGTGGTGCTGTGAGGAACTTTGTTCTTTGAGGTTGTGCGGTGAGGTATTTCTTAGTTTGAGGTTGTGCGGTGAGAAACTTAAAACTTTGAGTTAGTGCAGTGAGGTACTTTGTACTTTGAGGTGGTGCGGTGAGGAAGTTTGAACTTTGAGGTTGTGCGGTGAGGTACTTTGTACTTTGAGGGAGTGTGGTGAGGAACTTTGTACTTTGATGTAGTGTGGTGAGGTACTTTGTACTTTGAGGTAGTAGAGTGAGGCACTTTGTACTTTGAGGTAGTGCGGTGCGGAAATTTGTACTTTGAGGTAGTGCTTGTGATGTACATTTGTAATTTGAGGTGGTGTGGTGAGGTACTTTGTACTTTGAGGTAGTGCAGTGAACTATTTTATACTTTGAGTTAGTGCGGTGAGGTATTTTGTACTTTGAGGTGGTGCAGTGAGGAACTTTGTACTTTGAGGTAGTAGAGTGAGGTACTTTGTATTTTGAGGTCGTGTGGTGAGGAGCTTGGCACTTTGAGGTTGTGCGGTGAGAAACTTTGAACTTTGAGGTAGTGCAGTGAGGTACATTGTACTTTGAGGGAGTGTGGTGAGGAACTTTGTACTTGGAGGTAGTGCGGTGAGGAACTTTGTACTTTGAGGTAGTGCTGTGAGGTACTTTGTACTTTGAGATAGTGAGATGAGGTACTTTGTACTTTGAGGTGGTGCTGTGAGGAACTTTGTTCTTTGAGGTAGTGCGGTGAGGTATTTCGTACTTTGAGGTTGTGCGGTGAGAATCTTTGAACTTTGAGGTAGTGCAGTGAGGTAATTTGTACTTTGAGGTAGTGCAGTGAGGAACTTTGTACTTTGAGGTAGTGCAGTGAGGAACTTTGTACTTTGAGCTAGTGCGGCGAGGAACTTTGTACTTTGAGGTAGTGCAGTAAAGTGCTATGTACTTGGAGGTAGTGCAGTGAGGAACTTTGTACTTTGAGGTAGTGCAGTGAGGTACTTTGTACTTTGATGTATTGTGGTGAGGTACTTTGTACTTGGAGGTAGTGCAGTGAGGAACTTTGTACTTTGAGGTAGTGCTGTGAGGTAGTTTGTACTTTGAGATAGTGAGATGAGGTACTTTGTACTTTGAGGTGGTGCTGTGAGGAACTTTGTTCTTTGAGGTTGTGCGGTGAGGTATTTCGTAGTTTGAGGTTGTGCGGTGAGAAACTTTGAACTTTGAGGTAGTGCAGTGAGGTACTTTGTACTTTGAGGTGGTGCGGTGAGGAAGTTTGAACTTTGAGGTTGTGCGGTGAGGTACTTTGTACTTTGAGGGAGTGTGGTGAGGAACTTTGTACTTTGATGTAGTGTGGTGAGGTACTTTGTACTTTGAGGTAGTAGAGTGAGGCACTTTGTACTTTGAGGTAGTGCGGTGCGGAAATTTGTACTTTGAGGTAGTGCTTGTGATGTACATTTGTAATTTGAGGTGGTGCGGTGAGGTACTTTGTACTTTGAGGTAGTGCAGTGAACTATTTTATACTTTGAGTTAGTGCGGTGAGGTATTTTGTACTTTGAGGTGGTGCAGTGAGGAACTTTGTACTTTGAGGTAGTAGAGTGAGGTACTTTGTATTTTGAGGTCGTGTGGTGAGGAGCTTGGCACTTTGAGGTGGAGAGGTGAGGAACTTTGTGCTTTCAGGCAGTGCAATGAGGTATTCTGTAGATTGATGTACTGCGGTGAGGAACCTTGTACATTGACGTGCTGTGGTGAGGCACCGTGTACTTTGAGGTAGTGCAGTGAGGAACTTTGTACTTTGAGCTGGTGCGGCGAGGAACTTTGTACTTTGAGGTAGTGCAGTGAAGTGCTATGTACCTGGAGGTAGTGCAGTGAGGAACTTTGTACTCTGAGGTAGTGCTGTGAGGTACTTTGTACTTTGAGATAGTGAGATGAGGTACTTTGTACATTGAGGTGCTGTGGTGAGGAACCGTGTACTTTGAGGTAGTGCAGTGAGGAACTTTGCACTTTGAGCTAGTGCGGCGAGGAACTTTGTACTTTGAGGTAGTGCAGTGAAGTGCTATGTACTTGGAGGTAGTGCAGTGAGGAACTTTGTACTTTGAGGTAGTGCTGTGAGGTACTTTGTACTTTGAGATAGTGAGATGAGGTACTTTGTACTTTGAGGTGGTGCTGTGAGGAACTTTGTTCTTTGAGGTGGTGCGGTGAGGTATTTCGTACTTTGAGGTTGTGCGGTGAGAAACTTTGTACTTTGAGGTAGTGCAGTGAGGTACTTTGTACTTTGAGGGAGTGTGGTGAGGAACTTTGTACTTTGATGTAGTGCGGTGAGGTACTTTGCACTTTGAGGTAGTAGAGTGAGGCACTTTTTACTTTGAGGTAGTGCGGTGTGGAAATTTGTACTTTGAGGTAGTGCTTGTGATGTACATTTGTACTTTGAGGTGGTGCGGTGAGGTACTTTGTACTTTGAGGTAGTGCAGTGAACTATTTTATACTTTGAGTTAGTGCGGTGAGGTATTTTGTACTTTGAGGTGGTGCAATGAGGTATTTTGTACTTTGAGGTTGTGCGGTGAGGTACTTTGTACTTTGAGGTAGTGCAGTGAAGTGCTATGTACTTGGAGGTAGTGCAGTGAGGTATTTTGTACTTTGAGGTAGTGCTGTGAGGTACTTTGTACTTTGAGATAGTGAGATGAGGTACTTTGTACTTTGAGGTGGTGCTGTGAGGAACTTTGTTCTTTGAGGTGGTGCGGTGAGGTATTTCGTACTTTGAGGTTGTGCGGTGAGAAACTTTGAACTTTGAGGTAGTGCAGTGAGGTACTTTGTACTTTGAGGGAGTGTGGTGAGGAACTTTCTGCTTGGAGGTAGTGCAGTGAGGAACTTTGTACTTTGAGGTAGTGCTGTGAGGTACTTTGTACTTTGAGATAGTGTGATGAGGTACTTTGTACTTTGAGGTGGTGCTGTGAGGAACTTTGTTCTTTGAGGTAGTGCGGTGAGGTATTTCGTACTTTGAGGTTGTGCGGTGAGAATCTTTGAACTTTGAGGTAGTGCAGTGAGGTAATTTGTACTTTGAGGTAGTGCAGTGAGGAACTTTGTACTTTGAGGTAGTGCAGTGAGGAACTTTGTACTTTGAGCTAGTGCGGCGAGGAACTTTGTACTTTGAGGTAGTGCAGTAAAGTGCTATGTACTTGGAGGTAGTGCAGTGAGGAACTTTGTACTTTGAGGTAGTGCAGTGAGGTACTTTGTACTTTGATGTATTGTGGTGAGGTACTTTGTACTTGGAGGTAGTGCAGTGAGGAACTTTGTACTTTGAGGTAGTGCTGTGAGGTACTTTGTACTTTGAGATAGTGAGATGAGGTACTTTGTACTTTGAGGTGGTGCTGTGAGGAACTTTGTTCTTTGAGGTTGTGCGGTGAGGTATTTCTTAGTTTGAGGTTGTGCGGTGAGAAACTTTGAACTTTGAGGTAGTGCAGTGAGGTACTTTGTACTTTGAGGTGGTGCGGTGAGGAAGTTTGAACTTTGAGGTTGTGCGGTGAGGTACTTTGTACTTTGAGGGAGTGTGGTGAGGAACTTTGTACTTTGATGTAGTGTGGTGAGGTACTTTGTACTTTGAGGTAGTAGAGTGAGGCACTTTGTACTTTGAGGTAGTGCGGTGCAGAAATTTGTACTTTGAGGTAGTGCTTGTGATGTACATTTGTAATTTGAGGTGGTGCGGTGAGGTACTTTGTACTTTGAGGTAGTGCAGTGAACTATTTTATACTTTGAGTTAGTGCGGTGAGGTATTTTGTACTTTGAGGTGGTGCAGTGAGGAACTTTGTACTTTGAGGTAGTAGAGTGAGGTACTTTGTATTTTGAGGTCGTGTGGTGAGGAGCTTGGCACTTTGAGGTGGAGAGGTGAGGAACTTTGTGCTTTCAGGCAGTGCAATGAGGTATTCTGTAGATTGATGTACTGCGGTGAGGAACCTTGTACATTGAGGTGCTGTGGTGAGGAACCGTGTACTTTGAGGTAGTGCAGTGAGGAACTTTGTACTTTGAGCTAGTGCGGCGAGGAACTTTGTACTTTGAGGTAGTGCAGTGAAGTGCTATGTACCTGGAGGTAGTGCAGTGAGGAACTTTGTACTTTGAGGTAGTGCTGTGAGGTACTTTGTACTTTGAGATAGTGAGATGAGGTACTTTGTACTTTGAGGTGGTGCTGTGAGGAACTTTGTTCTTTGAGGTGGTGCGTTGAGGTATTTCGTACTTTGAGGTTGTGCTTTGAGAAACTTTGAACTTTGAGGTGGTGCGGTGAGGTATTTCGTACTTTGAGTTTGTGCGGTGAGAAACTTTGTACTTTGAGGTAGTGCAGTGAGGTACTTTGTACTTTGAGGGAGTGTGGTGAGGAACTTTGAACTTTGATGTAGTGTGGTGAGGTACTTTGTACTTTGAGGTAGTAGAGTGAGGCACTTTGTACTTTGAGGTAGTGCGGTGTGGAAATTTGTACTTTGAGGTAGTGCTTTTGATGTACATTTGTAATTTGAGGTGGTGCGGTGAGGTACTTTGTACTTTGAGGTAGTGCAGTGAACTATTTTATACTTTGAGTTAGTGCGGTGAGGTATTTTGTACTTTGAGGTGTTGCAATGAGGTACTTTGTACTTTGAGGTTGTGCGGTGAGGTACTTTGTACTTTGAGGTACTGCAGTGAAGTGCTATGTACTTGGAGGTAGTGCAGTGAGGTATTTTGTACTTTGAGGTAGTGCTGTGAGGTACTTTGTACTTTGAGATAGTGAGATGAGGTAGTTTGTACTTTGAGGTGGTGCTGTGAGGAACTTTGTTCTTTGAGGTGGTGCGGTGAGGTATTTCGTACTCTGAGGTTGTGCGGAGAGAAACTTTGAACTTTGAGGTAGTGCAGTGAGGTACTTTGTACTTTGAGGGAGTGTGGTGAGGAACTTTGTACTTGGAGGTAGTGCAGTGAGGAACTTTGTACTTTGAGGTAGTGCTGTGAGGTACTTTGTACTTTGAGATAGTGAGATGAGGTACTTTGTACTTTGAGGTGGTGCTGTGAGGAACTTTGTTCTTTGAGGTAGTGCGGTGAAGTATTTCGTACTTTGAGGTTGTGCGGTGAGAAACTTTGAACTTTGAGGTAGTGCAGTGAGGTAATTTGTACTTTGAGGTAGTGCAGTGAGGTAATTTGTACTTTGAGGTAGTGCAGTGAGGAACTTTGTACTTTGAGCTAGTGCGGCGAGGAACTTTGTACTTTGAGGTAGTGCAGTAAAGTGCTATGTACTTGGAGGTAGTGCAGTGAGGAACTTTGTACTTTGAGGTAGTGCAGTGAGGTACTTTGTACTTTGATGTATTGTGGTGAGGTACTTTGTACTTGGAGGTAGTGCAGTGAGGAACTTTGTACTTTGAGGTAGTGCTGTGAGGTAGTTTGTACTTTGAGATAGTGAGATGAGGTACTTTGTACTTTGAGGTGGTGCTGTGAGGAACTTTGTTCTTTGAGGTTGTGCGGTGAGGTATTTCGTACTTTGAGGTTGTGCGGTGAGAAACTTTGAACTTTGAGGTAGTGCAGTGAGGTACTTTGTACTTTGAGGTGGTGCGGTGAGGAAGTTTGAACTTTGAGGTTGTGCGGTGAGGTACTTTGTACTTTGAGGGAGGGTGGTGAGGAACTTTGTACTTTGATGTAGTGTGGTGAGGTACTTTGTACTTTGAGGTAGTAGAGTGAGGCACTTTGTACTTTGAGGTAGTGCGGTGCGGAAATTTGTACTTTGAGGTAGTGCTTGTGATGTACATTTGTAATTTGAGGTGGTGCGGTGAGGTACTTTGTACTTTGAGGTAGTGCAGTGAACTATTTTATACTTTGAGTTAGTGCGGTGAGGTATTTTGTACTTTGAGGTGGTGCAGTGAGGAACTTTGTACTTTGAGGTAGTAGAGTGAGGTACTTTGTATTTTGAGGTCGTGTGGTGAGGAGCTTGGCACTTTGAGGTGGAGAGGTGAGGAACTTTGTGCTTTCAGGCAGTGCAATGAGGTATTCTGTACATTGATGTACTGCGGTGAGGAACCTTGTACATTGAGGTGCTGTGGTGAGGAACCGTGTACTTTGAGGTAGTGCAGTGAGGAACTTTGTACTTTGAGGTAGTGCAGTGAAGTGCTATGTACTTGGAGGTAGTGCAGTGAGGAACTTTGTACCTTGAGGTAGTGCTGTGAGGTACTTTGTACTTTGAGATAGTGAGATGAGGTACTTTGTACTTTGAGGTGGTGCTGTGAGGAACTTTGTTCTTTGAGGTGGTGCGGTGAGGTATTTCGTACTTTGAGGTTGTGCGGTGAGAAACTTTGAACTTTGAGGTAGTGCAGTGAGGTACTTTGTACTTTGAGGGAGTGTGGTGAGGAACTTTGTACTTTGATGTAGTGTGGTGAGGTACTTTGTACTTTGAGGTAGTAGAGTGAGGCACTTTGTACTTTGAGGTAGTGCGGTGTGGAAATTTGTACTTTGAGGTAGTGCTTGTGATGTACATTTGTAATTTGAGGTGGTGCGGTGAGGTACTTTGTACTTTCAGGTAGTGCAGTGAACTATTTTATACTTTGAGTTAGTGCGGTGAGGTATTTTGTACTTTGAGGTGGTGCAATGAGGTAATTTGTACTTTGAGGTTGTGCGGTGAGGTACTTTGTACTTTGAGGTAGTGCAGTGAAGTGCTATGTACTTGGAGGTAGTGCAGTGAGGTATTTTGTACTTTGAGATAGTGAGATGAGGTACTTTGTACTTTGAGGTGGTGCTGTGAGAAACTTTGAACTTTGAGGTAGTGCAGTGAGGTACTTTGTACTTTGAGGGAGTGTGGTGAGGAACTTTGTACTTGGAGGTAGTGCAGTGAGGAACTTTGTACTTTGAGGTAGTGCTGTGAGGTACTTTGTACTTTGAGATAGTGAGATGAGGTACTTTGTACTTTGAGGTGGTGCTGTGAGGAACTTTGTTCTTTGAGGTAGTGCGGTGAGGTATTTCGTACTTTGAGGTTGTGCGGTGAGAAACTTTGAACTTTGAGGTAGTGCAGTGAGGTAAGTTGTACTTTGAGGGAGTGCGGTGAGGAACTTTGAACTTTGATGTAGTGTGGTGAGGTACTTTGTACTTGGAGGTAGTGCAGTGAGGAACTTTGTACTTTGAGGTAGTGCTGTGAGGTACTTTGTACTTTGAGATAGTGAGGTGAGGTACTTTGTACTTTGAGGTGGTGCTGTGAGGAACTTTGTTCTTTGAGGTTGTGCGGTGAGGTATTTTGTACTTTGAGGTTGTGCGGTGAGAAACTTTGAACTTTGAGGTAGTGCAGTGAGGTACTTTGTACTTTGAGGTGGTGCGGTGAGGAAGTTTGAACTTTGAGGTTGTGCGGTGAGGTACTTTGCACTTTGAGGGAGTGTGGTGAGGAACTTTGTACTTTGATGTAGTGTGGTGAGGTACTTTGTACTTTGAGGTAGTAGAGTGAGGCACTTTGTACTTCGAGGAGTGCGGTGCGGAAATTTGTACTTTGAGGTAGTGCTTGTGATGTACATTTGTAATTTGAGGTGGTGCGGTGAGGTACTTTGTACTTTGAGGTAGTGCAGTGAACTATTTTATACTTTGAGTTAGTGCGGTGAGGTATTTTGTACTTTGAGGTGGTGCAGTGAGGAACTTTGTACTTTGAGGTAGTAGAGTGAGGTACTTTGTATTTTGAGGTCGTGTGGTGAGGAGCTTGGCACTTTGAGGTGGAGAGGTGAGGAACGTTGTGGTTTCAGGCAGTGCAATGAGGTATTCTGTACATTGATGTACTGCGGTGAGGAACCTTGTACTTTGAGGTGGTGTGGTGAGGAAACTTGTACTTTGAGGTGGTGCGGTGAGGTACTTTGTACTTTGAGGTAGTGCAGTGAGGAACTTTGTACTTTGAGGTAGTGCAGTGAGGTACTATTTTCTTTGAGGTTGTGCGGTGAGGACATTTGTACTTTGAGTTTGTGCGGTGAGGTACTTTGTACTTTGAGGTAGTCCAGTAAGGTACTTTGTACTTTGAGGTAGTGAGGTGAGGTACTGTATACTGTGAGGTGGTGCTGTGAGGAAGATTGAACTTTGAGGTTGTGCGGTGAGGTACTTTGTACTTTGAGGGAGTGCGGTGAGGAACTTTGTGCTTTGATGTAGTGTGGTGAGGTACTTTGTACTTTGAGGTAGTAGAGTGAGGAACTTTGTACTTTGAGCTAGCGCGGCGAGGAACTTTGTACTTTGAGCTGGTGCAGTGTAGTGCTATGTACTTGGAGGTAATGCAGTGAGGAACTTTGTACTTTGAGGTGGTGCTGTGAGGAACTTTGTTCTTTGAGGTGATGCGGTGAGGTATTTCGTACTTTGAGGTTGTGCGGTGAGAAACTTTGAACTTTGAGGTAGTGCAGTGAGGTACTTTGTACTTTGAGGGAGTGTGGTGAGGAACTTTGTACTTGGAGGTAGTGCAGTGAGGAACTTTGTACTTTGAGGTAGTGCTGTGAGGTACTTTGTACTTTGAGATAGTGAGATGAGGTACTTTGTACTTTGAGGTGGTGCTGTGAGGAACTTTGTTCTTTGAGGTAGTGCGGTGAAGTATTTCGTACTTTGAGGTTGTGCGGTGAGAAACTTTGAACTTTGAGGTAGTGCAGTGAGGTAATTTGTACTTTGAGGTAGTGCAGTGAGGAACTTTGTACTTTGAGGTAGTGCAGTGAGGAACTTTGTACTTTGAGCTAGTGCGGCGAGGAACTTTGTACTTTGAGGTAGTGCAGTAAAGTGCTATGTACTTGGAGGTAGTGCAGTGAGGAACTTTGTACTTTGAGGTAGTGCAGTGAGGTACTTTGTACTTTGATGTATTGTGGTGAGGTACTTTGTACTTGGAGGTAGTGCAGTGAGGAACTTTGTACTTTGAGGTAGTGCTGTGAGGTAGTTTGTACTTTGAGATAGTGAGATGAGGTACTTTGTACTTTGAGGTGGTGCTGTGAGGAACTTTGTTCTTTGAGGTTGTGCGGTGAGGTATTTCGTACTTTGAGGTTGTGCGGTGAGAAACTTTGAACTTTGAGGTAGTGCAGTGAGGTACTTTGTACTTTGAGGTGGTGCGGTGAGGAAGTTTGAACTTTGAGGTTGTGCGGTGAGGTACTTTGTACTTTGAGGGAGTGTGGTGAGGAACTTTGTACTTTGATGTAGTGTGGTGAGGTACTTTGTACTTTGAGGTAGTAGAGTGAGGCACTTTGTACTTTGAGGTAGTGCGGTGCGGAAATTTGTACTTTGAGGTAGTGCTTGTGATGTACATTTGTAATTTGAGGTGGTGCGGTGAGGTACTTTGTACTTTGAGGTAGTGCAGTGAACTATTTTATACTTCGAGTTAGTGCGGTGAGGTATTTTGTACTTTGAGGTGGTGCAGTGAGGAACTTTGTACTTTGAGGTAGTAGAGTGAGGTACTTTGTATTTTGAGGTCGTGTGGTGAGGAGCTTGGCACTTTGAGGTGGAGAGGTGAGGAACTTTGTGCTTTCAGGCAGTGCAATGAGGTATTTTGTACATTGATGTACTGCGGTGAGGAACCTTGTACATTGAGGTGCTGTGGTGAGGAACCGTGTACTTTGAGGTAGTGCAGTGAGGAACTTTGTACTTTGAGGTAGTGCAGTGAAGTGCTATGTACTTGGAGGTAGTGCAGTGAGGAACTTTGTACTTTGAGGTAGTGCTGTGAGGTACTTTGTACTTTGAGATAGTGAGATGAGGTACTTTGTACTTTGAGGTGGTGCTGTGAGGAACTTTGTTCTTTGAGGTGGTGCGGTGAGGTATTTCGTACTTTGAGGTTGTGCGGTGAGAAACTTTGAACTTTGAGGTAGTGCAGTGAGGTACTTTGTACTTTGAGGGAGTGTGGTGAGGAACTTTGTACTTTGATGTAGTGTGGTGAGGTACTTTGTACTTTGAGGTAGTAGAGTGAGGCACTTTGTACTTTGAGGTAGTGCGGTGTGGAAATTTGTACTTTGAGGTAGTGCTTGTGATGTACATTTGTAATTTGAGGTGGTGCGGTGAGGTACTTTGTACTTTCAGGTAGTGCAGTGAACTATTTTATACTTTGAGTTAGTGCGGTGAGGTATTTTGTACTTTGAGGTGGTGCAATGAGGTAATTTGTACTTTGAGGTTGTGCGGTGAGGTACTTTGTACTTTGAGGTAGTGCAGTGAAGTGCTATGTACTTGGAGGTAGTGCAGTGAGGTATTTTGTACTTTGAGATAGTGAGATGAGGTACTTTGTACTTTGAGGTGGTGCTGTGAGAAACTTTGTTCTTTGAGGTGGTGCGGTGAGGTATTTCGTACTTTGAGGTTGTGCGGTGAGAAACTTTGAACTTTGAGATAGTGCAGTGAGGTACTTTGTACTTTGAGGGAGTGTGGTGAGGAACTTTGTACTTGGAGGTAGTGCAGTGAGGAACTTTGTACTTTGAGGTAGTGCTGTGAGGTACTTTGTACTTTGAGATAGTGAGATGAGGTACTTTGTACTTTGAGGTGGTGCTGTGAGGAACTTTGTTCTTTGAGGTAGTGCGGTGAGGTATTTCGTACTTTGAGGTTGTGCGGTGAGAAACTTTGAACTTTGAGGTAGTGCAGTGAGGTAAGTTGTACTTTGAGGGAGTGTGGTGAGGAACTTTGAACTTTGATGTAGTGTGGTGAGGTACTTTGTACTTGGAGGTAGTGCAGTGAGGAACTTTGTACTTTGAGGTAGTGCTGTGAGGTACTTTGTACTTTGAGATAGTGAGGTGAGGTACTTTGTACTTTGAGGTGGTGCTGTGAGGAACTTTGTTCTTTGAGGTTGTGCGGTGAGGTATTTCGTACTTTGAGGTTGTGCGGTGAGAAACTTTGAACTTTGAGGTAGTGCAGTGAGGTACTTTGTACTTTGAGGTGGTGCGGTGAGGAAGTTTGAACTTTGAGGTTGTGCGGTGAGGTACTTTGTACTTTGAGGGAGTGCGGTGAGGAACTTTGTGCTTTGATGTAGTGTGGTGAGGTACTTTGTACTTTGAGGTAGTAGAGTGAGGAACTTTGTACTTTGAGCTAGTGCGGCGAGGAACTTTGTACTTTGAGGTGGTGCAGTGTAGTGCTATGTACTTGGAGGTAATGCAGTGAGGAACTTTGTACTTTGAGGTGGTGCTGTGAGGAACTTTGTTCTTTGAGGTGGTGCGGTGAGGTATTTCGTACTTTGAGGTTGTGCGGTGAGAAACTTTGAACTTTGAGGTAGTGCAGTGAGGTACTTTGTACTTTGAGGGAGTGTGGTGAGGAACTTTGTACTTGGAGGTAGTGCAGTGAGGAACTTTGTACTTTGAGGTAGTGCTGTGAGGTACTTTGTACTTTGAGACAGTGAGATGAGGTACTTTGTACTTTGAGGTGGTGCTGTGAGGAACTTTGTTCTTTGAGGTAGTGCGGTGAAGTATTTCGTACTTTGAGGTTGTGCGGTGAGAAACTTTGAACTTTGAGGTAGTGCAGTGAGGTAATTTGTACTTTGAGGTAGTGCAGTGAGGAACTTTGTACTTTGAGGTAGTGCAGTGAGGAACTTTGTACTTTGAGCTAGTGCGGCGAGGAACTTTGTACTTTGAGGTAGTGCAGTAAAGTGCTATGTACTTGGAGGTAGTGCAGTGAGGAACTTTGTACTTTGAGGTAGTGCAGTGAGGTACTTTGTACTTTGATGTATTGTGGTGAGGTACTTTGTACTTGGAGGTAGTGCAGTGAGGAACTTTGTACTTTGAGGTAGTGCTGTGAGGTAGTTTGTACTTTGAGATAGTGAGATGAGGTACTTTGTACTTTGAGGTGGTGCTGTGAGGAACTTTGTTCTTTGAGGTTGTGCGGTGAGGTATTTCGTACTTTGAGGTTGTGCGGTGAGAAACTTTGAACTTTGAGGTAGTGCAGTGAGGTACTTTGTACTTTGAGGTGGTGCGGTGAGGAAGTTTGAACTTTGAGGTTGTGCGGTGAGGTACTTTGTACTTTGAGGGAGTGTGGTGAGGAACTTTGTACTTTGATGTAGTGTGGTGAGGTACTTTGTACTTTGAGGTAGTAGAGTGAGGCACTTTGTACTTTGAGGTAGTGCGGTGCGGAAATTTGTACTTTGAGGTAGTGCTTGTGATGTACATTTGTAATTTGAGGTGGTGCGGTGAGGTACTTTGTACTTTGAGGTAGTGCAGTGAACTATTTTATACTTCGAGTTAGTGCGGTGAGGTATTTTGTACTTTGAGGTGGTGCAGTGAGGAACTTTGTACTTTGAGGTAGTAGAGTGAGGTACTTTGTATTTTGAGGTCGTGTGGTGAGGAGCTTGGCACTTTGAGGTGGAGAGGTGAGGAACTTTGTGCTTTCAGGCAGTGCAATGAGGTATTTTGTACATTGATGTACTGCGGTGAGGAACCTTGTACATTGAGGTGCTGTGGTGAGGAGCCGTGTACTTTGAGGTAGTGCAGTGAGGAACTTTGTACCTTGAGGTAGTGCAGTGAAGTGCTATGTACTTGGAGGTAGTGCAGTGAGGAACTTTGTACTTTGAGGTAGTGCTGTGAGGTACTTTGTACTTTGAGATAGTGAGATGAGGTACTTTGTACTTTGAGGTGGTGCTGTGAGGAACTTTGTTCTTTGAGGTGGTGCGGTGAGGTATTTCGTACTTTGAGGTTGTGCGGTGAGAAACTTTGAACTTTGAGGTAGTGCAGTGAGGTAAGTTGTACTTTGAGGGAGTGCGGTGAGGAACTTTGAACTTTGATGTAGTGTGGTGAGGTACTTTGTACTTGGAGGTAGTGCAGTGAGGAACTTTGTACTTTGAGGTAGTGCTGTGAGGTACTTTGTACTTTGAGATAGTGAGGTGAGGTACTTTGTACTTTGAGGTGGTGCTGTGAGGAACTTTGTTCTTTGAGGTTGTGCGGTGAGGTATTTTGTACTTTGAGGTTGTGCGGTGAGAAACTTTGAACTTTGAGGTAGTGCAGTGAGGTACTTTGTACTTTGAGGTGGTGCGGTGAGGAAGTTTGAACTTTGAGGTTGTGCGGTGAGGTACTTTGCACTTTGAGGGAGTGTGGTGAGGAACTTTGTACTTTGATGTAGTGTGGTGAGGTACTTTGTACTTTGAGGTAGTAGAGTGAGGCACTTTGTACTTCGAGGAGTGCGGTGCGGAAATTTGTACTTTGAGGTAGTGCTTGTGATGTACATTTGTAATTTGAGGTGGTGCGGTGAGGTACTTTGTACTTTGAGGTAGTGCAGTGAACTATTTTATACTTTGAGTTAGTGCGGTGAGGTATTTTGTACTTTGAGGTGGTGCAGTGAGGAACTTTGTACTTTGAGGTAGTAGAGTGAGGTACTTTGTATTTTGAGGTCGTGTGGTGAGGAGCTTGGCACTTTGAGGTGGAGAGGTGAGGAACGTTGTGGTTTCAGGCAGTGCAATGAGGTATTCTGTACATTGATGTACTGCGGTGAGGAACCTTGTACTTTGAGGTGGTGTGGTGAGGAACCTTGTACTTTGAGGTGGTGCGGTGAGGTACTTTGTACTTTGAGGTAGTGCAGTGAGGAACTTTGTACTTTGAGGTAGTGCAGTGAGGTACTATTTTCTTTGAGGTTGTGCGGTGAGGACATTTGTACTTTGAGTTTGTGCGGTGAGGTACTTTGTACTTTGAGGTAGTCCAGTAAGGTACTTTGTACTTTGAGGTAGTGAGGTGAGGTACTGTATACTGTGAGGTGGTGCTGTGAGGAAGATTGAACTTTGAGGTTGTGCGGTGAGGTACTTTGTACTTTGAGGGAGTGCGGTGAGGAACTTTGTGCTTTGATGTAGTGTGGTGAGGTACTTTGTACTTTGAGGTAGTAGAGTGAGGAACTTTGTACTTTGAGCTAGCGCGGCGAGGAACTTTGTACTTTGAGCTGGTGCAGTGTAGTGCTATGTACTTGGAGGTAATGCAGTGAGGAACTTTGTACTTTGAGGTGGTGCTGTGAGGAACTTTGTTCTTTGAGGTGGTGCGGTGAGGTATTTCGTACTTTGAGGTTGTGCGGTGAGAAACTTTGAACTTTGAGGTAGTGCAGTGAGGTACTTTGTACTTTGAGGGAGTGTGGTGAGGAACTTTGTACTTGGAGGTAGTGCAGTGAGGAACTTTGTACTTTGAGGTAGTGCTGTGAGGTACTTTGTACTTTGAGATAGTGAGATGAGGTACTTTGTACTTTGAGGTGGTGCTGTGAGGAACTTTGTTCTTTGAGGTAGTGCGGTGAAGTATTTCGTACTTTGAGGTTGTGCGGTGAGAAACTTTGAACTTTGAGGTAGTGCAGTGAGGTAATTTGTACTTTGAGGTAGTGCAGTGAGGAACTTTGTACTTTGAGGTAGTGCAGTGAGGAACTTTGTACTTTGAGCTAGTGCGGCGAGGAACTTTGTACTTTGAGGTAGTGCAGTAAAGTGCTATGTACCTGGAGGTAGTGCAGTGAGGAACTTTGTACTTTGAGGTAGTGCAGTGAGGTACTTTGTACTTTGATGTATTGTGGTGAGGTACTTTGTACTTGGAGGTAGTGCAGTGAGGAACTTTGTACTTTGAGGTAGTGCTGTGAGGTAGTTTGTACTTTGAGATAGTGAGATGAGGTACTTTGTACTTTGAGGTGGTGCTGTGAGGAACTTTGTTCTTTGAGGTTGTGCGGTGAGGTATTTCGTACTTTGAGGTTGTGCGGTGAGAAACTTTGAACTTTGAGGTAGTGCAGTGAGGTACTTTGTACTTTGAGGTGGTGCGGTGAGGAAGTTTGAACTTTGAGGTTGTGCGGTGAGGTACTTTGTACTTTGAGGGAGTGTGGTGAGGAACTTTGTACTTTGATGTAGTGTGGTGAGGTACTTTGTACTTTGAGGTAGTAGAGTGAGGCACTTTGTACTTTGAGGTAGTGCGGTGCGGAAATTTGTACTTTGAGGTAGTGCTTGTGATGTACATTTGTAATTTGAGGTGGTGCGGTGAGGTACTTTGTACTTTGAGGTAGTGCAGTGAACTATTTTATACTTCGAGTTAGTGCGGTGAGGTATTTTGTACTTTGAGGTGGTGCAGTGAGGAACTTTGTACTTTGAGGTAGTAGAGTGAGGTACTTTGTATTTTGAGGTCGTGTGGTGAGGAGCTTGGCACTTTGAGGTGGAGAGGTGAGGAACTTTGTGCTTTCAGGCAGTGCAATGAGGTATTTTGTACATTGATGTACTGCGGTGAGGAACCTTGTACATTGAGGTGCTGTGGTGAGGAACCGTGTACTTTGAGGTAGTGCAGTGAGGAACTTTGTACTTTGAGGTAGTGCAGTGAAGTGCTATGTACTTGGAGGTAGTGCAGTGAGGAACTTTGTACTTTGAGGTAGTGCTGTGAGGTACTTTGTACTTTGAGATAGTGAGATGAGGTACTTTGTACTTTGAGGTGGTGCTGTGAGGAACTTTGTTCTTTGAGGTGGTGCGGTGAGGTATTTCGTACTTTGAGGTTGTGCGGTGAGAAACTTTGAACTTTGAGGTAGTGCAGTGAGGTACTTTGTACTTTGAGGGAGTGTGGTGAGGAACTTTGTACTTTGATGTAGTGTGGTGAGGTACTTTGTACTTTGAGGTAGTAGAGTGAGGCACTTTGTACTTTGAGGTAGTGCGGTGTGGAAATTTGTACTTTGAGGTAGTGCTTGTGATGTACATTTGTAATTTGAGGTGGTGCGGTGAGGTACTTTGTACTTTCAGGTAGTGCAGTGAACTATTTTATACTTTGAGTTAGTGCGGTGAGGTATTTTGTACTTTGAGGTGGTGCAATGAGGTAATTTGTACTTTGAGGTTGTGCGGTGAGGTACTTTGTACTTTGAGGTAGTGCAGTGAAGTGCTATGTACTTGGAGGTAGTGCAGTGAGGTATTTTGTACTTTGAGATAGTGAGATGAGGTACTTTGTACTTTGAGGTGGTGCTGTGAGAAACTTTGTTCTTTGAGGTGGTGCGGTGAGGTATTTCGTACTTTGAGGTTGTGCGGTGAGAAACTTTGAACTTTGAGATAGTGCAGTGAGGTACTTTGTACTTTGAGGGAGTGTGGTGAGGAACTTTGTACTTGGAGGTAGTGCAGTGAGGAACTTTGTACTTTGAGGTAGTGCTGTGAGGTACTTTGTACTTTGAGATAGTGAGATGAGGTACTTTGTACTTTGAGGTGGTGCTGTGAGGAACTTTGTTCTTTGAGGTAGTGCGGTGAGGTATTTCGTACTTTGAGGTTGTGCGGTGAGAAACTTTGAACTTTGAGGTAGTGCAGTGAGGTAAGTTGTACTTTGAGGGAGTGTGGTGAGGAACTTTGAACTTTGATGTAGTGTGGTGAGGTACTTTGTACTTGGAGGTAGTGCAGTGAGGAACTTTGTACTTTGAGGTAGTGCTGTGAGGTACTTTGTACTTTGAGATAGTGAGGTGAGGTACTTTGTACTTTGAGGTGGTGCTGTGAGGAACTTTGTTCTTTGAGGTTGTGCGGTGAGGTATTTCGTACTTGGAGGTTGTGCGGTGAGAAACTTTGAACTTTGAGGTAGTGCAGTGAGGTACTTTGTACTTTGAGGTGGTGCGGTGAGGAAGTTTGAACTTTGAGGTTGTGCGGTGAGGTACTTTGTACTTTGAGGGAGTGCGGTGAGGAACTTTGTGCTTTGATGTAGTGTGGTGAGGTACTTTGTACTTTGAGGTAGTAGAGTGAGGAACTTTGTACTTTGAGCTAGTGCGGCGAGGAACTTTGTACTTTGAGGTGGTGCAGTGTAGTGCTATGTACTTGGAGGTAATGCAGTGAGGAACTTTGTACTTTGAGGTGGTGCTGTGAGGAACTTTGTTCTTTGAGGTGGTGCGGTGAGGTATTTCGTACTTTGAGGTTGTGCGGTGAGAAACTTTGAACTTTGAGGTAGTGCAGTGAGGTACTTTGTACTTTGAGGGAGTGTGGTGAGGAACTTTGTACTTGGAGGTAGTGCAGTGAGGAACTTTGTACTTTGAGGTAGTGCTGTGAGGTACTTTGTACTTTGAGACAGTGAGATGAGGTACTTTGTACTTTGAGGTGGTGCTGTGAGGAACTTTGTTCTTTGAGGTAGTGCGGTGAAGTATTTCGTACTTTGAGGTTGTGCGGTGAGAAACTTTGAACTTTGAGGTAGTGCAGTGAGGTAATTTGTACTTTGAGGTAGTGCAGTGAGGAACTTTGTACTTTGAGGTAGTGCAGTGAGGAACTTTGTACTTTGAGCTAGTGCGGCGAGGAACTTTGTACTTTGAGGTAGTGCAGTAAAGTGCTATGTACTTGGAGGTAGTGCAGTGAGGAACTTTGTACTTTGAGGTAGTGCAGTGAGGTACTTTGTACTTTGATGTATTGTGGTGAGGTACTTTGTACTTGGAGGTAGTGCAGTGAGGAACTTTGTACTTTGAGGTAGTGCTGTGAGGTAGTTTGTACTTTGAGATAGTGAGATGAGGTACTTTGTACTTTGAGGTGGTGCTGTGAGGAACTTTGTTCTTTGAGGTTGTGCGGTGAGGTATTTCGTACTTTGAGGTTGTGCGGTGAGAAACTTTGAACTTTGAGGTAGTGCAGTGAGGTACTTTGTACTTTGAGGTGGTGCGGTGAGGAAGTTTGAACTTTGAGGTTGTGCGGTGAGGTACTTTGTACTTTGAGGGAGTGTGGTGAGGAACTTTGTACTTTGATGTAGTGTGGTGAGGTACTTTGTACTTTGAGGTAGTAGAGTGAGGCACTTTGTACTTTGAGGTAGTGCGGTGCGGAAATTTGTACTTTGAGGTAGTGCTTGTGATGTACATTTGTAATTTGAGGTGGTGCGGTGAGGTACTTTGTACTTTGAGGTAGTGCAGTGAACTATTTTATACTTCGAGTTAGTGCGGTGAGGTATTTTGTACTTTGAGGTGGTGCAGTGAGGAACTTTGTACTTTGAGGTAGTAGAGTGAGGTACTTTGTATTTTGAGGTCGTGTGGTGAGGAGCTTGGCACTTTGAGGTGGAGAGGTGAGGAACTTTGTGCTTTCAGGCAGTGCAATGAGGTATTTTGTACATTGATGTACTGCGGTGAGGAACCTTGTACATTGAGGTGCTGTGGTGAGGAACCGTGTACTTTGAGGTAGTGCAGTGAGGAACTTTGTACTTTGAGGTAGTGCAGTGAAGTGCTATGTACTTGGAGGTAGTGCAGTGAGGAACTTTGTACTTTGAGGTAGTGCTGTGAGGTACTTTGTACTTTGAGATAGTGAGATGAGGTACTTTGTACTTTGAGGTGGTGCTGTGAGGAACTTTGTTCTTTGAGGTGGTGCGGTGAGGTATTTCGTACTTTGAGGTTGTGCGGTGAGAAACTTTGAACTTTGAGGTAGTGCAGTGAGGTACTTTGTACTTTGAGGGAGTGTGGTGAGGAACTTTGTACTTTGATGTAGTGTGGTGAGGTACTTTGTACTTTGAGGTAGTAGAGTGAGGCACTTTGTACTTTGAGGTAGTGCGGTGTGGAAATTTGTACTTTGAGGTAGTGCTTGTGATGTACATTTGTAATATGAGGTGGTGCGGTGAGGTACTTTGTACTTTGAGGTAGTGCAGTGAACTATTTTATACTTTGAGTTAGTGCGGTGAGGTATTTTGTACTTTGAGGTGGTGCAATGAGGTAATTTGTACTTTGAGGTTGTGCGGTGAGGTACTTTGTACTTTGAGGTAGTGCAGTGAAGTGCTATGTACTTGGAGGTAGTGCAGTGAGGTATTTTGTACTTTGAGATAGTGAGATGAGGTACTTTGTACTTTGAGGTGGTGCTGTGAGAAACTTTGTTCTTTGAGGTGGTGCGGTGAGGTATTTCGTACTTTGAGGTTGTGCGGTGAGAAACTTTGAACTTTGAGATAGTGCAGTGAGGTACTTTGTACTTTGAGGGAGTGTGGTGAGGAACTTTGTACTTGGAGGTAGTGCAGTGAGGAACTTTGTACTTTGAGGTAGTGCTGTGAGGTACTTTGTACTTTGAGATAGTGAGATGAGGTACTTTGTACTTTGAGGTGGTGCTGTGAGGAACTTTGTTCTTTGAGGTAGTGCGGTGAGGTATTTCGTACTTTGAGGTTGTGCGGTGAGAAACTTTGAACTTTGAGGTAGTGCAGTGAGGTAAGTTGTACTTTGAGGGAGTGTGGTGAGGAACTTTGAACTTTGATGTAGTGTGGTGAGGTACTTTGTACTTGGAGGTAGTGCAGTGAGGAACTTTGTACTTTGAGGTAGTGCTGTGAGGTACTTTGTACTTTGAGATAGTGAGGTGAGGTACTTTGTACTTTGAGGTGGTGCTGTGAGGAACTTTGTTCTTTGAGGTTGTGCGGTGAGGTATTTCGTACTTTGAGGTTGTGCGGTGAGAAACTTTGAACTTTGAGGTAGTGCAGTGAGGTACTTTGTACTTTGAGGTGGTGCGGTGAGGAAGTTTGAACTTTGAGGTTGTGCGGTGAGGTACTTTGTACTTTGAGGGAGTGTGGTGAGGAACTTTGTACTTTGATGTAGTGTGGTGAGGTACTTTGTACTTTGAGGTAGTAGAGTGAGGCACTTTGTACTTTGAGGAGTGCGGTGCGGAAATTTGTACTTTGAGGTAGTGCTTGTGATGTACATTTGTAATTTGAGGTGGTGCGGTGAGGTACTTTGTACTTTGAGGTAGTGCAGTGAACTATTTTATACTTTGAGTTAGTGCGGTGAGGTATTTTGTACTTTGAGGTGGTGCAGTGAGGAACTTTGTACTTTGAGGTAGTCGAGTGAGGTACTTTGTATTTTGAGGTCGTGTGGTGAGGAGCTTGGCACTTTGAGGTGGAGAGGTGAGGAACGTTGTGGTTTCAGGCAGTGCAATGAGGTATTCTGTACATTGATGTACTGCGGTGAGGAACCTTGTACTTTGAGGTGGTGTGGTGAGGAACCTTGTACTTTGAGGTTGTGCGGTGAGGTACTTTGTACTTTGAGGTAGTGCAGTAAGGTACTTTGTACTTTGAGGTAGTGAGGTGAGGTACTGTATACTGTGAGGTGGTGCTGTGAGGAAGTTTGAACTTTGAGGTTGTGCGGTGAGGTACTTTGTACTTTGAGGGAGTGTGGTGAGGAACTTTGTGCTTTGATGTAGTGTGGTGAGGTACTTTGTACTTTGAGGTAGTAGAGTGAGGAACTTTGTACTTTGAGCTAGTGCGGCGAGGAACTTTGTACTTTGAGGTGGTGCAGTGAAGTGCTATGTACTTGGAGGTAATGCAGTGAGGAACTTTGTACTTTGAGGTAGTGCGGTGAGGTATTTCGTACTTTGAGGTTGTGCGGTGAGAAACTTTGAACTTTGAGGTAGTGCAGTGAGGTAATTTGTACTTTGAGGGAGTGTGGTGAGGAACTTTGAACTTTGATGTAGTGTGGTGAGGTACTTTGTACTTTGAGGCGGTGCTGTGAGGAACTTTGTTCTTTGAGGTTGTGCGGTGAGGTATTTCGTACTTTGAGGTTGTGCGGTGAGAAAGTTTGAACTTTGAGGTAGTGCAGTGAGGTACTTTGTACTTTGAGTTGGTGCGGTGAGGAAGTTTGAATTTTGAGGTTGTGCGGTGAGGAACTTTGTGCTTTGATGTAGTGTGGTGAGGTACTTTGTACTTTGAGGTAGTAGAGTGAGGAACTTTGTACTTTGAGCTAGTGCGGCGAGGAACTTTGTACTTTGAGGTGGTGCAGTGAAGTGCTATGTACTTGGAGGTAATGCAGTGAGGAACTTTGTACTTTGAGGTAGTGCGGTGAGGTATTTCGTGCTTTGAGGTTGTGCGGTGAGAAACTTTGAAATTTGAGGTAGTGCAGTGAGGTAATTTGTACTTTGAGGGAGTGTGGTGAGGAACTTTGAACTTTGATGTAGTGTGGTGAGGTACTTTGTACTTTGAGGCGGTGCGGTGAGTTACTTTCTACTTTGAGTTAGTAGAGTGAGGCAGTTTGTACTTTGAGGTATGTTGTGAGTTACTTTGTACTTTGAGGTAGTGCAATGAGGAACATTGTACTTTGATGTGGTGCGGTGAGGTACTTTGTACTTTGAGGTTGTGCAGTGAGGAACTTTTTTCTTTGAGGTTGTGCAGTGAGGAACTTTGTTCTTTGTCGTGGTGCGGTGAGGAACTTTGTACTTTGAGGTGTTGCGGTGAGGAACTTTTTTCTTTGAGGTAGTGCGTTGAAGAACTTTGTAGTTTGAGGTAGTGCGCTGAGGTACTTTGTACTTTGAGGTAGTAGAGTGAGACACTTTGTACTTTGAGGTGGTGCGGTGAGGTACTTTGTAGTTTGAGGTAGTGCAATGAGGTATTTTGTACTTTGAGGTAGTGTGGTGCGGAACGTCGTACCTTGAGTTAGTGCGGTGAGTTACTTTGTACTTTGAATTAGTAGAGTGAGTCACTTTGAACTTTGAGGTAGTGCCGTGAGTTATTTTTTACCTTGAGGTAGTGCAGTGAAGAACATTGTACTTTGAGGTGGTGCGGTGAGAAACATTGTACTTTGAGGTGGTGCGGGGAGGTACTTTGTACTTTGAGGTGGTGCGGTGATGAACATTTTTCTTTGTGGTAGTGCGGTGAGGAAGCTTGTACATTGAGGTTGTGCGGTGAGGTACTTTGTACTTTGAGGTTGTGCGGTGAGATACTTTGAACTTTGAGGTAGCGCAGTGAGGTACTTTGTACTTTCAGGCGGTGAGTGAGGTATTTTGTACGTTGAGGTGGTGCGGTGAGGATCTTTGTTCATTGAGGTTGTGCGGTGAGGTATTTCGTACTTTGGGGTTGTGCGGTGAGAAACTTTGAACTTTGAGGTAGTGCAGTGAGGTACTTTGTACTTTGAGGTGGTGCGGTGAGGAAGTTTGAACTTTGAGGTTGTGCGGTGAGGTACTTTGTACTTTGAGGGAGTGTGGTGAGGAACTTTGTACTTTGATGTAGTGTGGTGAGGTACTTTGTACTTTGAGGTGGTGCTGTGAGGAACTTTGTTCTTTGAGGTGGTGCGGTGAGGTATTTCGTACTTTGAGGTTGTGCGGTGAGAAACTTTGAACTTTGAGGTAGTGCAGTGAGGTACTTTGTACTTTGATGTAGTGTGGTGAGGTACTTTGTACTTTGAGGTAGTAGAGTGAGGCACTTTGTACTTTGAGGTAGTGCGATGTGGAAATTTGTACTTTGAGGTAGTGCTTGTGATGTACATTTGTAATTTGAGGTGGTGCGGTGAGGTACTTTGTACTTTGAGGTAGTGCAGTGAACTATTTTATACTTTGAGTTAGTGCGGTGAGGTATTTTGTACTTTGAGGTGGTGCGGTGAGGTACTTTGTACTTTGAGGTAGTGCAGTGAGGAACTTTGTACTTTGAGGTAGTGCAGTGAGGAACTTTGTACTTTGAGCTAGTGCGGCGAGGAACTTTGTACTTTGAGGTAGTGCAGTAAAGTGCTATGTACTTGGAGGTAGTGCAGTGAGGAACTTTGTACTTTGAGGTAGTGCATTGAGGTACTTTGTACTTTGATGTATTGTGGTGAGGTACTTTGTACTTGGAGGTAGTGCAGTGAGGAACTTTGTACTTTGAGGTAGTGCTGTGAGGTACTTTGTACTTTGAGATAGTGAGATGAGGTACTTTGTACTTTGAGGTGGTGCTGTGAGGAACTTTGTTCTTTGAGGTTGTGCGGTGAGGTATTTCTACTTTGAGGTTGTGCGGTGAGAAACTTTGAACTTTGAGGTAGTGCAGTGAGGTACTTTGTACTTTGAGGTGGTGCGGTGAGGAAGTTTGAACTTTGAGGTTGTGCGGTGAGGTACTTTGTACTTTGAGGGAGTGTGGTGAGGAACTTTGTACTTTGATGTAGTGTGGTGAGGTACTTTGTACTTTGAGGTAGTAGAGTGAGGCACTTTGTACTTTGAGGTAGTGCGGTGCGGAAATTTGTACTTTGAGGTAGTGCTTGTGATGTATATTTGTAATTTGAGGTGGTGCGGTGAGGTACTTTGTACTTTGAGGTAGTGCAGTGAACTATTTTATACTTTGAGTTAGTGCGGTGAGGTATTTTGTACTTTGAGGTGGTGCAGTGAGGAACTTTGTACTGTGAGGTAGTAGAGTGAGGTACTTTTTATTTTGAGGTCGTGTGGTGAGGAGCTTGGCACTTTGAGGTGGAGAGGTGAGGAACATTGTACTTTCAGGCAGTGCCATGAGGTATTTTGTACATTGATGTACTGCGGTGAGGAACCTTGTACTTTGAGGTGGTGCAGTGAGGAACTTTGTACTTTGAGGTGGTGCGGTGAGGAACTTTTTTCTTTGAGGAAGTGCGTTGAGCAACTTTGTACTTCGACGTAGTCCGGTGAGGTACCTTGTACTTTGAGGTAGTAGAGTGAGGTACTTTGTACTTTGAGGTAGTGCGGTGTGGTACTTTGTAGTTTGAGGTAGTGCAGTGAGGTACTTTGTACTTTGAGGTAGTGCGGTGCGGAAGTTTGTACTTTGAGATAGTGCGGTGAGTTACTTTCTACTTTGGGTAAGTAGAGTGAGTCACTTTGTACTTTGAGGTAGTGCGGTGAGGTACTTTGTAGTTTGAGGTAGTGCAATGAGGTACTTTGCACTTTGAGGTAGTGTGGTGCGGAACGTTGTACCTTGAGTTAGTGCGGTGAGTTACTTTGTACTTTGAATTAGTAGAGTGAGTCACTTTGTACTTTGAGGTAGTGCCGTGAGTTATTTTTTACCTTGAGGTAGTGCAGTGAAGAACATTGTACTTTGAGGTGGTGCGGTGAGTAACATTGTACTTTGAGGTGGTGCGGTGAGGAACATTGTACTTTGAGGTGGTGCGGTGAGGAACTTTGTACTTTGAGGTGGTGCGGTGAGGAACTTTTTTCTTTGAGGATGTGCGTTGAGCAACTTTGTACTTCGACGTAGTCCGGTGAGGTACCTTGTACTTTGAGGTAGTAGAGTGAGGTACTTTGTACTTTGAGGTAGTGCGGTGTGGTACTTTGTAGTTTGAGGTAGTGCAGTGAGGTACTTTGTACTTTGAGGTAGTGCGGTGCGGAAGTTTGTACTTTGAGATAGTGCGGTGAGTTACTTTCTACTTTGAGTTAGTAGAGTGAGACACTTTGTACTTTGAGGTATGTTGTGAGTTACTTTGTACTTTGAGGTAGTGCAATGAGGAACATTGTACTTTGATGTGGTGCGGTGAAGTACTTTGTACTTTGAGGTTGTGTGGTGAGGAACTTTTTTCTTTGAGGATGTGCGGTGAGGAACTTTGTACTTTGTTGTGGTGCGGTGAGGAACTTTGTACTTTGAGGTAGTGCAATGAGGAACATTGTACTTTGATGTGGCGCGGTGAGGTACTTTGTACTTTGAGGTTGTGCGGTGAGGAACTTTGTACTTTGTCGTGGTGCGGTGAGGAACTTTGTACTTTGAGGTGTTGCGGTGAGGAACTGTTTTCTTTGAGGTCGTGCGTTGAAGAACTTTGTAGTTTGAGGTAGTGCGCTGAGGTACTTTGTACTTTGAGGTAGTAGAGTGAGACACTTTGTACTTTGAGGTAGTGCGGTGAGGTACTTTGTAGTTTGAGGTAGTGCAATGAGGTACTTTGCACTTTGAGGTAGTGTGGTGCGGAACGTTGTACCTTGAGTTAGTGCGGTGAGTTACTTCGTACTTTGAATTAGTAGAGTGAGTCACTTTGTACTTTGAGGTAGTGCCGTGAGTTATTTTTTACTTTGAGGTAGTGCAGTGAAGAACATTGTACTTTGAGGTGGTGCGCTGAGTAACATTGTACTTTGAGGTGGTGCGGTGAGGAACATTGTACTTTGAGGTGGTGCGGTGAGGTACTTTGTACTTTGAGGTGGTGCGGTGAAGAACATTTTTCTTTGTGGTAGTGCGGTGAGGAAGTTTGTACATTGAGGTTGTGCGGTGAGGTACTTAGTACTTTGAGGTTGTGCGGTGAGATACTTTGAACTTTGAGGTAGCGCAGTGAGGTACTTTGTACTTTGAGGTAGTTCAGTGAGGAACTTTGTACTTTGAGGTAGTGCAGTGAGGAACTTTGTACTTTGAGCTAGTGCGGCGAGGAACTTTGTACTTTGAGGTAGTGCAGTAATGTGCTATGTACTTGGAGGTAGTGCAGTGAGGAACTTTGTACTTTGAGGTAGTGCAGTGAGGTACTTTGTACTTTGATGTATTGTGGTGAGGTACTTTGTACTTGGAGGTAGTGCAGTGAGGAACTTTGTACTTTGAGGTAGTGCTGTGAGGTAGTTTGTACTTTGAGATAGTGAGATGAGGTACTTTGTACTTTGAGGTGGTGCTGTGAGGAACTTTGTTCTTTGAGGTTGTGCGGTGAGGTATTTCGTACTTTGAGGTTGTGCGGTGAGAAACTTTGAACTCTGAGGTAGTGCAGTGAGGTACTTTGTACTTTGAGGTGGTGCGGTGAGGAAGTTTGAACTTTGAGGTTGTGCGGTGAGGTACTTTGTACTTTGAGGGAGGGTGGTGAGGAACTTTGTACTTTGATGTAGTGTGGTGAGGTACTTTGTACTTTGAGGTAGTAGAGTGAGGCACTTTGTACTTTGAGGTAGTGCGGTGCGGAAATTTGTACTTTGAGGTAGTGCTTGTGATGTACATTTGTAATTTGAGGTGGTGCGGTGAGGTACTTTGTACTTTGAGGTAGTGCAGTGAACTATTTTATACTTTGAGTTAGTGCGGTGAGGTATTTTGTACTTTGAGGTGGTGCAGTGAGGAACTTTGTACTTTGAGGTAGTAGAGTGAGGTACTTTGTATTTTGAGGTCGTGTGGTGAGGAGCTTGGCACTTTGAGGTGGAGAGGTGAGGAACTTTGTGCTTTCAGGCAGTGCAATGAGGTATTCTGTACATTGATGTACTGCGGTGAGGAACCTTGTACATTGAGGTGCTGTGGTGAGGAACCGTGTACTTTGAGGTAGTGCAGTGAGGAACTTTGTACTTTGAGGTAGTGCAGTGAAGTGCTATGTACTTGGAGGTAGTGCAGTGAGGAACTTTGTACTTTGAGGTAGTGCTGTGAGGTACTTTGTACTTTGAGATAGTGAGATGAGGTACTTTGTACTTTGAGGTGGTGCTGTGAGGAACTTTGTTCTTTGAGGTGGTGCGGTGAGGTATTTCGTACTTTGAGGTTGTGCGGTGAGAAACTTTGAACTTTGAGGTAGTGCAGTGAGGTACTTTGTACTTTGAGGGAGTGTGGTGAGGAACTTTGTACTTTGATGTAGTGTGGTGAGGTACTTTGTACTTCGAGGTAGTAGAGTGAGGCACTTTGTACTTTGAGGTAGTGCGGTGTGGAAATTTGTACTTTGAGGTAGTGCTTGTGATGTACATTTGTAATTTGAGGTGGTGCGGTGAGGTACTTTGTACTTTGAGGTAGTGCAGTGAACTATTTTATACTTTGAGTTAGTGCGGTGAGGTATTTTGTACTTTGAGGTGGTGCAGTGAGGAACTTTGTACTTTGAGGTAGTAGAGTGAGGAACTTTGTATTTTGAGGTCGTGTGGTGAGGAGCTTGGCACTTTGAGGTGGAGAGGTGAGGAACTTTGTGCTTTCAGGCAGTGCAATGAGGTATTCTGTACATTGATGTACTGCGGTGAGGAACCTTGTACATTGAGGTGCTGTGGTGAGGAACCGTGTACTTTGAGGTAGTGCAGTGAGGAACTTTGTACTTTGAGGTAGTGCAGTGAAGTGCTATGTACTTGGAGGTAGTGCAGTGAGGAACTTTGTACTTTGAGGTAGTGCTGTGAGGTACTTTGTACTTTGAGATAGTGAGATGAGGTACTTTGTACTTTGAGGTGGTGCTGTGAGGAACTTTGTTCTTTGAGGTGGTGCGGTGAGGTATTTCGTACTTTGAGGTTGTGCGGTGAGAAACTTTGAACTTAGAGGTAGTGCAGTGAGGTACTTTGTACTTTGAGGGAGTGTGGTGAGGAACTTTGTACTTTGATGTAGTGTGGTGACGTACTTTGTACTTTGAGGTAGTAGAGTGAGGCACTTTGTACTTTGAGGTAGTGCGGTGTGGAAATTTGTACTTTGAGGTAGTGCTTGTGATGTACATTTGTAATTTGAGGTGGTGCGGTGAGGTACTTTGTACTTTCAGGTAGTGCAGTGAACTATTTTATACTTTGAGTTAGTGCGGTGAGGTATTTTGTACTTTGAGGTGGTGCAATGAGGTAATTTGTACTTTGAGGTTGTGCGGTGAGGTACTTTGTACTTTGAGGTAGTGCAGTGAAGTGCTATGTACTTGGAGGTAGTGCAGTGAGGTACTTTGTACTTTGAGGGAGTGTGGTGAGGAACTTTGTACTTGGAGGTAGTGCAGTGAGGAACTTTGTACTTTGAGGTAGTGCTGTGAGGTACTTTGTACTTTGAGATAGTGAGATGAGGTACTTTGTACTTTGAGGTGGTGCTGTGAGGAACTTTGTTCTTTGAGGTAGTGCGGTGAGGTATTTCGTACTTTGAGGTTGTGCGGTGAGAAACTTTGAACTTTGAGGTAGTGCAGTGAGGTAAGTTGTACTTTGAGGGAGTGCGGTGAGGAACTTTGAACTTTGATGTAGTGTGGTGAGGTACTTTGTACTTGGAGGTAGTGCAGTGAGGAACTTTGTACTTTGAGGTAGTGCTGTGAGGTACTTTGTACTTTGAGATAGTGAGGTGAGGTACTTTGTACTTTGAGGTGGTGCTGTGAGGAACTTTGTTCTTTGAGGTTGTGCGGTGAGGTATTTTGTACTTTGAGGTTGTGCGGTGAGAAACTTTGAACTTTGAGGTAGTGCAGTGAGGTACTTTGTACTTTGAGGTGGTGCGGTGAGGAAGTTTGAACTTTGAGGTTGTGCGGTGAGGTACTTTGCACTTTGAGGGAGTGTGGTGAGGAACTTTGTACTTTGATGTAGTGTGGTGAGGTACTTTGTACTTTGAGGTAGTAGAGTGAGGCACTTTGTACTTCGAGGAGTGCGGTGCGGAAATTTGTACTTTGAGGTAGTGCTTGTGATGTACATTTGTAATTTGAGGTGGTGCGGTGAGGTACTTTGTACTTTGAGGTAGTGCAGTGAACTATTTTATACATTGAGTTAGTGCGGTGAGGTATTTTGTACTTTGAGGTGGTGCAGTGAGGAACTTTGTACTTTGAGGTAGTAGAGTGAGGTACTTTGTATTTTGAGGTCGTGTGGTGAGGAGCTTGGCACTTTGAGGTGGAGAGGTGAGGAACGTTGTGGTTTCAGGCAGTGCAATGAGGTATTCTGTACATTGATGTACTGCGGTGAGGAACCTTGTACTTTGAGGTGGTGTGGTGAGGAACCTTGTACTTTGAGGTGGTGCGGTGAGGTACTTTGTACTTTGAGGTAGTGCAGTGAGGAACTTTGTACTTTGAGGTAGTGCAGTGAGGTACTATTTTCTTTGAGGTTGTGCGGTGAGGACATTTGTACTTTGAGTTTGTGCGGTGAGGTACTTTGTACTTTGAGGTAGTCCAGTAAGGTACTTTGTACTTTGAGGTAGTGAGGTGAGGTACTGTATACTGTGAGGTGGTGCTGTGAGGAAGTTTGAACTTTGAGGTTGTGCGGTGAGGTACTTTCTACTTTGAGGGAGTGTGGTGAGGAAATTTGTGCTTTGATGTAGTGTGGTGAGGTACTTTGTACTTTGAGGTAGTAGAGTGAGGAACTTTGTACTTTGAGCTAGTGCGGCGAGGAACTTTGTACTTTGAGGTGGTGCAGTGTAGTGCTATGTACTTGGAGGTAATGCAGTGAGGAACTTTGTACTTTGAGGTGGTGCTGTGAGGAACTTTGTTCTTTGAGGTGGTGCGGTGAGGTATTTCGTACTTTGAGGTTGTGCGGTGAGAAACTTTGAACTTTGAGGTAGTGCAATGAGGTACTTTGTACTTTGAGGGAGTGTGGTGAGGAACTTTGTACTTGGAGGTAGTGCAGTGAGGAACTTTGTACTTTGAGGTAGTGCTGTGAGGTACTTTGTACTTTGAGATAGTGAGATGAGGTACTTTGTACTTTGAGGTGGTGCTGTGAGGAACTTTGTTCTTTGAGGTAGTGCGGTGAAGTATTTCGTACTTTGAGGTTGTGCGGTGAGAAACTTTGAACTTTGAGGTAGTGCAGTGAGGTAATTTGTACTTTGAGGTAGTGCAGTGAGGAACTTTGTACTTTGAGGTAGTGCAGTGAGGAACTTTGTACTTTGAGCTAGTGCGGCGAGGAACTTTGTACTTTGAGGTAGTGCAGTAAAGTGCTATGTACTTGGAGGTAGTGCAGTGAGGAACTTTGTACTTTGAGGTAGTGCAGTGAGGTACTTTGTACTTTGATGTATTGTGGTGAGGTACTTTGTACTTGGAGGTAGTGCAGTGAGGAACTTTGTACTTTGAGGTAGTGCTGTGAGGTAGTTTGTACTTTGAGATAGTGAGATGAGGTACTTTGTACTTTGAGGTGGTGCTGTGAGGAACTTTGTTCTTTGAGGTTGTGCGGTGAGGTATTTCGTACTTTGAGGTTGTGCGGTGAGAAACTTTGAACTTTGAGGTAGTGCAGTGAGGTACTTTGTACTTTGAGGTTGTGCGGTGAGGAAGTTTGAACTTTGAGGTTGTGCGGTGAGGTACTTTGTACTTTGAGGGAGTGTGGTGAGGAACTTTGTACTTTGATGTAGTGTGGTGAGGTACTTTGTACTTTGAGGTAGTAGAGTGAGGCACTTTGTACTTTGAGGTAGTGCGGTGTGGAAATTTGTACTTTGAGGTAGTGCTTGTGATGTACATTTGTAATTTGAGGTGGTGCGGTGAGGTACTTTGTACTTTCAGGTAGTGCAGTGAACTATTTTATACTTTGAGTTAGTGCGGTGAGGTATTTTGTACTTTGAGGTGGTGCAATGAGGTAATTTGTACTTTGAGGTTGTGCGGTGAGGTACTTTGTACTTTGAGGTAGTGCAGTGAAGTGCTATGTACTTGGAGGTAGTGCAGTGAGGTATTTTGTACTTTGAGATAGTGAGATGAGGTACTTTGTACTTTGAGGTGGTGCTGTGAGAAACTTTGTTCTTTGAGGTGGTGCGGTGAGGTATTTCGTACTTTGAGGTTGTGCGGTGAGAAACTTTGAACTTTGAGGTAGTGCAGTGAGGTACTTTGTACTTTGAGGGAGTGTGGTGAGGAACTTTGTACTTGGAGGTAGTGCAGTGAGGAACTTTGTACTTTGAGGTAGTGCTGTGAGGTACTTTGTACTTTGAGATAGTGAGATGAGGTACTTTGTACTTTGAGGTGGTGCTGTGAGGAACTTTGTTCTTTGAGGTAGTGCGGTGAGGTATTTCGTACTTTGAGGTTGTGCGGTGAGAAACTTTGAACTTTGAGGTAGTGCAGTGAGGTAAGTTGTACTTTGAGGGAGTGTGGTGAGGAACTTTGAACTTTGATGTAGTGTGGTGAGGTACTTTGTACTTGGAGGTAGTGCAGTGAGGAACTTTGTACTTTGAGGTAGTGCTGTGAGGTACTTTGTACTTTGAGATAGTGAGGTGAGGTACTTTGTACTTTGAGGTGGTGCTGTGAGGAACTTTGTTCTTTGAGGTTGTGCGGTGAGGTATTTCGTACTTTGAGGTTGTGCAGTGAGAAACTTTGAACTTTGAGGTAGTGCAGTGAGGTACTTTGTACTTTGAGGTGGTGCGGTGAGGAAGTTTGAACTTTGAGGTTGTGCGGTGAGGTACTTTGTACTTTGAGGGAGTGTGGTGAGGAACTTTGTACTTTGATGTAGTGTGGTGAGGTACTTTGTACTTTGAGGTAGTAGAGTGAGGCACTTTGTACTTTGAGGAGTGCGGTGCGGAAATTTGTACTTTGAGGTAGTGCTTGTGATGTACATTTGTAATTTGAGGTGGTGCGGTGAGGTACTTTGTACTTTGAGGTAGTGCAGTGAACTATTTTATACTTTGAGTTAGTGCGGTGAGGTATTTTGTACTTTGAGGTGGTGCAGTGAGGAACTTTGTACTTTGAGGTAGTAGAGTGAGGTACTTTGTATTTTGAGGTCGTGTGGTGAGGAGCTTGGCACTATGAGGTGGAGAGGTGAGGAACGTTGTGGTTTCAGGCAGTGCAATGAGGTATTCTGTACATTGATGTACTGCGGTGAGGAACCTTGTACTTTGAGGTGGTGTGGTGAGGAACCTTGTACTTTGAGGTTGTGCGGTGAGGTACTTTGTACTTTGAGGTAGTGCAGTGAGGAACTTTGTACTTTGAGGTAGTGCAGTGAGGTACTATTTTCTTTGAGGTTGTGCGGTGAGGACATTTGTACTTTGAGTTTGTGCGGTGAGGTACTTTGTACTTTGAGGTAGTCCAGTAAGGTACTTTGTACTTTGAGGTAGTGAGGTGAGGTACTGTATACTGTGAGGTGGTGCTGTGAGGAAGTTTGAACTTTGAGGTTGTGCGGTGAGGTACTTTGTACTTTGAGGGAGTGTGGTGAGGAACTTTGTGCTTTGATGTAGTGTGGTGAGGTACTTTGTACTTTGAGGTAGTAGAGTGAGGAACTTTGTACTTTGAGCTAGTGCGGCGAGGAACTTTGTACTTTGAGGTGGTGCCGTGAAGTGCTATGTACTTGGAGGTAATGCAGTGAGGAACTTTGTACTTTGAGGTAGTGCGGTGAGGTATTTCGTACTTTGAGGTTGTGCGGTGAGAAACTTTGAACTTTGAGGTAGTGCAGTGAGGTAATTTGTACTTTGAGGGAGTGTGGTGAGGAACTTTGAACTTTGATGTAGTGTGGTGAGGTACTTTGTACTTTGAGGCGGTGCTGTGAGGAACTTTGTTCTTTGAGGTTGTGCGGTGAGGTATTTCGTACTTTGAGGTTGTGCGGTGAGAAAGTTTGAACTTTGAGGTAGTGCAGTGAGGTACTTTGTACTTTGAGTTGGTGCGGTGAGGAAGTTTGAATTTTGAGGTTGTGCGGTGAGGAACTTTGTGCTTTGATGTAGTGTGGTGAGGTACTTTGTACTTTGAGGTAGTAGAGTGAGGAACTTTGTACTTTGAGCTAGTGCGGCGAGGAACTTTGTACTTTGAGGTGGTGCAGTGAAGTGCTATGTACTTGGAGGTAATGCAGTGAGGAACTTTGTACTTTGAGGTAGTGCGGTGAGGTATTTCGTACTTTGAGGTTGTGCGGTGAGAAACTTTGAACTTTGAGGTAGTGCAGTGAGGTAATTTGTACTTTGAGGGAGTGTGGTGAGGAACTTTGAACTTTGATGTAGTGTGGTGAGGTACTTTGTACTTTGAAGCGGTGCGGTGAGTTACTTTCTACTTTGAGTTAGTAGAGTGAGGCAGTTTGTACTTTGAGGTATGTTGTGAGTTACTTTGTACTTTGAGGTAGTGCAATGAGGAACATTGTACTTTGATGTGGTGCGGTGAGGTACTTTGTACTTTGAGGTTGTGCAGTGAGGAACTTTTTTCTTTGAGGTTGTGCAGTGAGGAACTTTGTTCTTTGTCGTGGTGCGGTGAGGAACTTTGTACTTTGAGGTGTTGCGGTGAGGAACTTTTTTCTTTGAGGTAGTGCGTTGAAGAACTTTGTAGTTTGAGGTAGTGCGCTGAGGTACTTTGTACTTTGAGGTAGTAGAGTGAGACACTTTGTACTTTGAGGTGGTGCGGTGAGGTACTTTGTAGTTTGAGGTAGTGCAATGAGGTATTTTGTACTTTGAGGTAGTGTGGTGCGGAACGTCGTACCTTGAGTTAGTGCAGTGAGTTACTTTGTACTTTGAATTAGTAGAGTGAGTCACTTTGAACTTTGAGGTAGTGCCGTGAGTTATTTTTTACCTTGAGGTAGTGCAGTGAAGAACATTGTACTTTGAGGTGGTGCGGTGAGAAACATTGTACTTTGAGGTGGTGCGGTGAGGTACTTTGTACTTTGAGGTGGTGCGGTGATGAACATTTTTCTTTGTGGTAGTGCGGTGAGGAAGCTTGTACATTGAGGTTGTGCGGTGAGGTACTTTGTACTTTGAGGTTGTGCGGTGAGATACTTTGAACTTTGAGGTAGCGCAGTGAGGTACTTTGTACTTTCAGGCGGTGAGTGAGGTATTTTGTACGTTGAGGTGGTGCGGTGAGGATCTTTGTTCATTGAGGTTGTGCGGTGAGGTATTTCGTTCTTTGAGGTTGTGCGGTGAGAAACTTTGAACTTTGAGGTAGTGCAGTGAGGTACTTTGTACTTTGAGGTGGTGCGGTGAGGAAGTTTGAACTTTGAGGTTGTGCGGTGAGGTACTTTGTACTTTGAGGGAGTGTGGTGAGGAACTTTGTACTTTGATGTAGTGTGGTGAGGTACTTTGTACTTTGAGGTAGTAGAGTGAGGCACTTTGTACTTTGAGGTAGTGCGATGTGGAAATTTGTACTTTGAGGTAGTGCTTGTGATGTACATTTGTAATTTGAGGTGGTGCGGTGAGGTACTTTGTACTTTGAGGTAGTGCAGTGAACTATTTTATACTTTGAGTTAGTGCGGTGAGGTATTTTGTACTTTGAGGTGGTGCGGTGAGGTACTTTGTACTTTGAGGTAGTGCAGTGAGGAACTTTGTACTTTGAGGTAGTGCAGTGAGGAACTTTGTACTTTGAGCTAGTGCGGCGAGGAACTTTGTACTTTGAGGTAGTGCAGTAAAGTGCTATGTACTTGGAGGTAGTGCAGTGAGGAACTTTGTACTTTGAGGTAGTGCAGTGAGGGACTTTGTACTTTGATGTATTGTGGTGAGGTACTTTGTACTTGGAGGTAGTGCAGTGAGGAACTTTGTACTTTGAGGTAGTGCTGTGAGGTACTTTGTACTTTGAGATAGTGAGATGAGGTACTTTGTACTTTGAGGTGGTGCTGTGAGGAACTTTGTTCTTTGAGGTTGTGCGGTGAGGTATTTCTACTTTGAGGTTGTGCGGTGAGAAACTTTGAACTTTGAGGTAGTGCAGTGAGGTACTTTGTACTTTGAGGTGGTGCGGTGAGGAAGTTTGAACTTTGAGGTTGTGCGGTGAGGTACTTTGTACTTTGAGGGAGTGTGGTGAGGAACTTTGTACTTTGATGTAGTGTGGTGAGGTACTTTGTACTTTGAGGTAGTAGAGTGAGGCACTTTGTACTTTGAGGTAGTGCGGTGCGGAAATTTGTACTTTGAGGTAGTGCTTGTGATGTATATTTGTAATTTGAGGTGGTGCGGTGAGGTACTTTGTACTTTGAGGTAGTGCAGTGAACTATTTTATACTTTGAGTTAGTGCGGTGAGGTATTTTGTACTTTGAGGTGGTGCAGTGAGGAACTTTGTACTGTGAGGTAGTAGAGTGAGGTACTTTTTATTTTGAGGTCGTGTGGTGAGGAGCTTGGCACTTTGAGGTGGAGAGGTGAGGAACATTGTACTTTCAGGCAGTGCCATGAGGTATTTTGTACATTGATGTACTGCGGTGAGGAACCTTGTACTTTGAGGTGGTGCGGTGAGGAACTTTGTACTTTGAGGTGGTGCGGTGAGGAACTTTTTTCTTTGAGGAAGTGCGTTGAGCAACTTTGTACTTCGACGTAGTCCGGTGAGGTACCTTGTACTTTGATGTAGTAGAGTGAGGTACTTTGTACTTTGAGGTAGTGCGGTGTGGTACTTTGTAGTTTGAGGTAGTGCAGTGAGGTACTTTGTACTTTGAGGTAGTGCGGTGCGGAAGTTTGTACTTTGAGATAGTGCGGTGAGTTACTTTCTACTTTGAGTAAGTAGAGTGAGTCACTTTGTACTTTGAGGTAGTGCGGTGAGGTACTTTGTAGTTTGAGGTAGTGCAATGAGGTACTTTGCACTTTGAGGTAGTGTGGTGCGGAACGTTGTACCTTGAGTTAGTGCGGTGAGTTACTTTGTACTTTGAATTAGTAGAGTGAGTCACTTTGTACTTTGAGGTAGTGCCGTGAGTTATTTTTTACCTTGAGGTAGTGCAGTGAAGAACATTGTACTTTGAGGTGGTGCGGTGAGTAACATTGTACTTTGAGGTGGTGCGGTGAGGAACATTGTACTTTGAGGTGGTGCGGTGAGGAACTTTGTACTTTGAGGTGGTGCGGTGAGGAACTTTTTTCTTTGAGGATGTGCGTTGAGCAACTTTGTACTTCGACGTAGTCCGGTGAGGTACCTTGTACTTTGAGGTAGTAGAGTGAGGTACTTTGTACTTTGAGGTAGTGCGGTGTGGTACTTTGTAGTTTGAGGTAGTGCAGTGAGGTACTTTGTACTTTGAGGTAGTGCGGTGCGGAAGTTTGTACTTTGAGATAGTGCGGTGAGTTACTTTCTACTTTGAGTTAGTAGAGTGAGACACTTTGTACTTTGAGGTATGTTGTGAGTTACTTTGTACTTTGAGGTAGTGCAATGAGGAACATTGTACTTTGATGTGGTGCGGTGAAGTACTTTGTACTTTGAGGTTGTGTGGTGAGGAACTTTTTTCTTTGAGGATGTGCGGTGAGGAACTTTGTACTTTGTTGTGGTGCGGTGAGGAACTTTGTACTTTGAGGTAGTGCAATGAGGAACATTGTACTTTGATGTGGTGCGGTGAGGTACTTTGTACTTTGAGGTTGTGCGGTGAGGAACTTTGTACTTTGTCGTGGTGCGGTGAGGAACTTTGTACTTTGAGGTGTTGCGGTGAGGAACTTTTTTCTTTGAGGTCGTGCGTTGAAGAACTTTGTAGTTTGAGGTAGTGCGCTGAGGTACTTTGTACTTTGAGGTAGTAGAGTGAGACACTTTGTACTTTGAGGTAGTGCGGTGAGGTACTTTGTAGTTTGAGGTAGTGCAATGAGGTACTTTGCACTTTGAGGTAGTGTGGTGCGGAACGTTGTACCTTGAGTTAGTGCGGTGAGTTACTTCGTACTTTGAATTAGTAGAGTGAGTCACTTTGTACTTTGAGGTAGTGCCGTGAGTTATTTTTTACTTTGAGGTAGTGCAGTGAAGAACATTGTACTTTGAGGTGGTGCGGTGAGTAACATTGTACTTTGAGGTGGTGCGGTGAGGAACATTGTACTTTGAGGTGGTGCGGTGAGGTACTTTGTACTTTGAGGTGGTGCGGTGAAGAACATTTTTCTTTGTGGTAGTGCGGTGAGGAAGTTTGTACATTGAGGTTGTGCGGTGAGGTACTTAGTACTTTGAGGTTGTGCGGTGAGATACTTTGAACTTTGAGGTAGCGCAGTGAGGTACTTTGTACTTTCAGGCGGTGAGTGAGGTATTTTGTACGTTGAGGTGGTGCGGTGAGGATCTTTGTTCATTGAGGTAGTGCAGAGAGGTATTTTCCTCTTTGAGGTAGTGCGGTGAGGAACTTTGTACTTTGAGGTAGTGCAGTGAGTTACTTTGTACTTAGGGGTAGTGCAGTGAGGAACATTGAACTTTGAGGTGGTGCGTTGAGGTACTTTGTACTTTGAGGTGGTGTGGTGAGGAACTTTGTTCTTTGAGGTAGTGCCGAGAGGAACTTTGTACTTTGAGGTTGTGCGGTGAGGTACTTAGTACTTTGAGCTAGTGCGGCGAGGAACTTTGTACTTTGAGGTAGTGCAGTGAAGGGCTATGTACTTTGAGGTGGTGCTGTGAGGAACTTTGTACTTTGAGGTTGTGCGGTGAGAAACTGTTTACTTTGAGGTAGTGCGGTGTGGAAATTTGTACTTTGAGGTAGTGCTTGTGATGTACTTTGTACTTTGAGGTGGTGCGGTGAGGTATTTTGTACTTTGAGGTAGTGCGGTGAGGAACTTTGTACTTTGAGGTGGTGCGGTGAGGAACTTTGTACTTTGAGGTGGTGCGGTGAGTAACTTTTTTCTTTGAGGTAGTGCGTTGAGGAACTTTGTACTTTGAGGTAGTGCGGTGAGGTACTTTGTACATTGAGGATTGCGGTGAGGAACATTGTACTTTGAGGTAGTGCGCTGACGTACTTTGTACTTTGAGGTAGTAGAGTTAGACACTTTATACTTTGAGGTATCGCGGTGAGGTACTTTGTAGTTTGAGGTAGTGCAGTGAGGTACTTTGTACTTCGAGGTACTGCGGTGCGGAAGGTTGTACCCTGAGTTAGTGCGGTGAGTTACTTTGTACTTTGAGTTAGTAGAGTGAGTCACTTTGTACTTTGAGGTAGTGCCGTGAGTTACTTTGTACTTTGAGGTGGTGCGGTGAGGTACTTTGTACTTTGAGGTGGTGCGGTGAAGAACTTTTTTCTTTGTGGTAGTGCGGTTAGGAAGTTTGTACATTGAGGTTGTGCGGCGAGGTACTTAGTACTTTGAGGTAGTGCGGTGAGGCGCTTTGTACTTTGAGGTGTTGCGGTAAGGTATCTTGTACTTTGAGGTAGTGTGGTGAGGAACTTTGTAGTTTGAGGTAATGCAGTGAGGTACTTTGTACTTTGAGGTAGTGCGGTGTGGAAGTTTGTACTTTGAGTTAGTGTGGTGCGTTACTTTCTACTTTGAGTTAGTAGAGTGAGGCACTTTGTACTTTGAGGTAGTGCGGAGAGTTACTTTGTACTTTGAGGTAGTGCAATGAGGAACATTGTACTTTGAGGTGGTGCGGTGAGGTACTTTGTACTTTGAGGTGGTGCGGTGAGGAACTTTTTTCTTTGAGGTAGTGCGGTGAGAACTTTGTACTTTGAGGTTGTGCGGTGCGGAAGTTTGTACTTTGAGTTAGTGTGGTGAGTTACTTTCTGCTTTGAGTTAGTGGAGTGAGGCACTTTGTACTTTGAGGTAGTGCGGAGAGTTACTTTGTACTTTGAGGTAGTGCAGTGAGGAACATTGTACTTTGATGTGGTGCGGTGAGATACTTTGTACTTTGTCGTGGTGCGGTGAGGAACTTTGTACTTTGAGGTAGTGCAATGAGGAACATTGTACTTTGATGTGGTGCGGTGAGGTACTTTGTACTTTGAGGTTGTGTGGTGAGGAACTTTTTTCTTTGAGGTTGTGCGGTGAGGAACTTTGTACTTTGTCGTGGTGCGGTGAGGAACTGTACTTTGAGGTGTTGCGGTGAGGAACTTTTTTCTTTGAGGTAGTGCGTTGAAGAACTTTGTAGTTTGAGGTAGTGCGCTGAGGTACTTTGTACTTTGAGGTAGTAGAGTGAGACACTTTGTACTTTGAGGTATTGCGGTGAGGTACTTTGTAGTTTGAGGTAGTGCAATGAGGTACTTTGCACTTTGAGGTAGTGTGGTGCGGAACGTTGTACCTTGAGTTAGTGCGGTGAGTTACTTTGTACTTTGAATTAGTAGAGTGAGTCACTTTGTACATTGAGGTAGTGACGTGAGTTATTTTTTACCTTGAGGTAGTGCAGTGAAGAACATTGTACTTTGAGGTGGTGCGGTGAGTAACATTGTACTTTGAGGTGGTGCGGTGAGGAACATTGTACTTTGAGGTGGTGCGGTGAGGTACTTTGTACTTTGAGGTGGTGCGGTGAAGAACATTTTTCTTTGTGGTAGTGCGGTGAGGAAGTTTGTACATTGAGGTTGTGCGGTGAGGTACTTAGTACTTTGAGGTTGTGCGGTGAGATGCTTTGAACTTTGAGGTAGCGCAGTGAGGTACTTTGTACTTTCAGGCGGTGAGTGAGGTACTTTGTACTTTGAGGGAGTGTGGTGAGGAACTTTGTACTTTGATGTAGTGTGGTGAGGTACTTTGTACTTTGAGGTAGTAGAGTGAGGCACTTTGTACTTTGAGGTAGTGCGGTGTGGAAATTTGTACTTTGAGGTAGTGCTTGTGATGTACATTTGTAATTTGAGGTGGTGCGGTGAGGTACTTTGTACTTTCAGGTAGTGCAGTGAACTATTTTATACTTTGAGTTAGTGCGGTGAGGTATTTTGTACTTTGAGGTGGTGCAATGAGGTAATTTGTACTTTGAGGTTGTGCGGTGAGGTACTTTGTACTTTGAGGTAGTGCAGTGAAGTGCTATGTACTTGGAGGTAGTGCAGTGAGGTATTTTGTACTTTGAGATAGTGAGATGAGGTACTTTGTACTTTGAGGTGGTGCTGTGAGAAACTTTGTTCTTTGAGGTGGTGCGGTGAGGTATTTCGTACTTTGAGGTTGTGCGGTGAGAAACTTTGAACTTTGAGGTAGTGCAGTGAGGTACTTTGTACTTTGAGGGAGTGTGGTGAGGAACTTTGTACTTGGAGGTAGTGCAGTGAGGAACTTTGTACTTTGAGGTAGTGCTGTGAGGTACTTTGTACTTTGAGATAGTGAGATGAGGTACTTTGTACTTTGAGGTGGTGCTGTGAGGAACTTTGTTCTTTGAGGTAGTGCGGTGAGGTATTTCGTACTTTGAGGTTGTGCGGTGAGAAACTTTGAACTTTGAGGTAGTGCAGTGAGGTAAGTTGTACTTTGAGGGAGTGCGGTGAGGAACTTTGAACTTTGATGTAGTGTGGTGAGGTACTTTGTACTTGGAGGTAGTGCAGTGAGGAACTTTGTACTTTGAGGTAGTGCTGTGAGGTACTTTGTACTTTGAGATAGTGAGGTGAGGTACTTTGTACTTTGAGGTGGTGCTGTGAGGAACTTTGTTCTTTGAGGTTGTGCGGTGAGGTATTTTGTACTTTGAGGTTGTGCGGTGAGAAACTTTGAACTTTGAGGTAGTGCAGTGAGGTACTTTGTACTTTGAGGTGGTGCGGTGAGGAAGTTTGAACTTTGAGGTTGTGCGGTGAGGTACTTTGCACTTTGAGGGAGTGTGGTGAGGAACTTTGTACTTTGATGTAGTGTGGTGAGGTACTTTGTACTTTGAGGTAGTAGAGTGAGGCACTTTGTAATTTGAGGTGGTGCGGTGAGGTACTTTGTACTTTGAGGTAGTGCAGTGAACTATTTTATACTTTGAGTTAGTGCGGTGAGGTATTTTGTACTTTGAGGTGGTGCAGTGAGGAACTTTGTACTTTGAGGTAGTAGAGTGAGGTACTTTGTATTTTGAGGTCGTGCGGTGAGGAGCTTGGCACTTTGAGGTGGAGAGGTGAGGAACGTTGTGGTTTCAGGCAGTGCAATGAGGTATTCTGTACATTGATGTACTGCGGTTAGGAACCTTGTACTTTGAGGTGGTGTGGTGAGGAACCTTGTACTTTGAGGTGGTGCGGTGAGGTACTTTGTACTTTGAGGTAGTGCAGTGAGGAACTTTGTACTTTGAGGTAGTGCAGTGAGGTACTATTTTCTTTGAGGTTGTGCGGTGAGGACATTTGTACTTTGAGTTTGTGCGGTGAGGTACTTTGTACTTTGAGGTAGTCCAGTAAGGTACTTTGTACTTTGAGGTAGTGAGGTGAGGTACTGTATACTGTGAGGTGGTGCTGTGAGGAAGTTTGAACTTTGAGGTTGTGCGGTGAGGTACTTTGTACTTTGAGGGAGTGTGGTGAGGAACTTTGTGCTTTGATGTAGTGTGGTGAGGTACTTTGTACTTTGAGGTAGTAGAGTGAGGAACTTTGTACTTTGAGCTAGTGCGGCGAGGAACTTTGTACTTTGAGGTGGTGCAGTGTAGTGCTATGTACTTGGAGGTAATGCAGTGAGGAACTTTGTACTTTGAGGTGGTGCCGTGAGGAACTTTGTTCTTTGAGGTGGTGCGGTGAGGTATTTCGTACTTTGAGGTTGTGCGGTGAGAAACTTTGAACTTTGAGGTAGTGCAGTGAGGTACTTTGTACTTTGAGGGAGTGTGGTGAGGAACTTTGTACTTGGAGGTAGTGCAGTGAGGAACTTTGTACTTTGAGGTAGTGCTGTGAGGTACTTTGTACTTTGAGATAGTGAGATGAGGTACTTTGTACTTTGAGGTGGTGCTGTGAGGAACTTTGTTCTTTGAGGTAGTGCGGTGAAGTATTTCGTACTTTGAGGTTGTGCGGTGAGAAACTTTGAACTTTGAGGTAGTGCAGTGAGGTAATTTGTACTTTGAGGTAGTGCAGTGAGGAACTTTGTACTTTGAGGTAGTGCAGTGAGGAACTTTGTACTTTGAGCTAGTGCGGCGAGGAACTTTGTACTTTGAGGTAGTGCAGTAAAGTGCTATGTACTTGGAGGTAGTGCAGTGAGGAACTTTGTACTTTGAGGTAGTGCAGTGAGGTACTTTGTACTTTGATGTATTGTGGTGAGGTACTTTGTACTTGGAGGTAGTGCAGTGAGGAACTTTGTACTTTGAGGTAGTGCTGTGAGGTAGTTTGTACTTTGAGATAGTGAGATGAGGTACTTTGTACTTTGAGGTGGTGCTGTGAGGAACTTTGTTCTTTGAGGTTGTGCGGTGAGGTATTTCGTACTTTGAGGTTGTGCGGTGAGAAACTTTGAACTTTGAGGTAGTGCAGTGAGGTACTTTGTACTTTGAGGTGGTGCGGTGAGGAAGTTTGAACTTTGAGGTTGTGCGGTGAGGTACTTTGTACTTTGAGGGAGTGTGGTGAGGAACTTTGTACTTTGATGTAGTGTGGTGAGGTACTTTGTACTTTGAGGTAGTAGAGTGAGGCACTTTGTACTTTGAGCTAGTGCGGCGAGGAACTTTGTACTTTGAGGTGGTGCAGTGAAGTGCTATGTACTTGGAGGTAATGCAGTGAGGAACTTTGTACTTTGAGGTAGTGCGGTGAGGTATTTCGTACTTTGAGGTTGTGCGGTGAGAAACTTTGAACTTTGAGGTAGTGCAGTGAGGTAATTTGTACTTTGAGGGAGTGTGGTGAGGAACTTTGAACTTTGATGTAGTGTGGTGAGGTACTTTGTACTTTGAGGCGGTGCGGTGAGTTACTTTCTACTTTGAGTTAGTAGAGTGAGGCAGTTTGTACTTTGAGGTATGTTGTGAGTTACTTTGTACTTTGAGGTAGTGCAATGAGGAACATTGTACTTTGATGTGGTGCGGTGAGGTACTTTGTACTTTGAGGTTGTGCAGTGAGGAACTTTTTTCTTTGAGGTTGTGCAGTGAGGAACTTTGTTCTTTGTCGTGGTGCGGTGAGGAACTTTGTACTTTGAGGTGTTGCGGTGAGGAACTTTTTTCTTTGAGGTAGTGCGTTGAAGAACTTTGTAGTTTGAGGTAGTGCGCTGAGGTACTTTGTACTTTGAGGTAGTAGAGTGAGACACTTTGTACTTTGAGGTGGTGCGGTGAGGTACTTTGTACTTTGAGGTGGTGCGGTGATGAACATTTTTCTTTGTGGTAGTGCGGTGAGGAAGCTTGTACATTGAGGTTGTGCGGTGAGGTACTTTGTACTTTGAGGTTGTGCGGTGAGATACTTTGAACTTTGAGGTAGCGCAGTGAGGTACTTTGTACTTTCAGGCGGTGAGTGAGGTATTTTGTACGTTGAGGTGGTGCGGTGAGGATCTTTGTTCATTGAGGTTGTGCGGTGAGGTATTTCGTACTTTGAGGTTGTGCGGTGAGAAACTTTGAACTTTGAGGTAGTGCAGTGAGGTACTTTGTACTTTGAGGTGGTGCGGTGAGGAAGTTTGAACTTTGAGGTTGTGCGGTGAGGTACTTTGTACTTTGAGGGAGTGTGGTGAGGAACTTTGTACTTTGATGTAGTGTGGTGAGGTACTTTGTACTTTGAGGTGGTGCTGTGAGGAACTTTGTTCTTTGAGGTGGTGCGGTGAGGTATTTCGTACTTTGAGGTTGTGCGGTGAGAAACTTTGAACTTTGAGGTAGTGCAGTGAGGTACTTTGTACTTTGATGTAGTGTGGTGAGGTACTTTGTACTTTGAGGTAGTAGAGTGAGGCACTTTGTACTTTGAGGTAGTGCGATGTGGAAATTTGTACTTTGAGGTAGTGCTTGTGATGTACATTTGTAATTTGAGGTGGTGCGGTGAGGTACTTTGTACTTTGAGGTAGTGCAGTGAACTATTTTATACTTTGAGTTAGTGCGGTGAGGTATTTTGTACTTTGAGGTGGTGCGGTGAGGTACTTTGTACTTTGAAGTAGTGCAGTGAGGAACTTTGTACTTTGAGGTAGTGCAGTGAGGAACTTTGTACTTTGAGCTAGTGCGGCGAGGAACTTTGTACTTTGAGGTAGTGCAGTAAAGTGCTATGTACTTGGAGGTAGTGCAGTGAGGAACTTTGTACTTTGAGGTAGTGCAGTGAGGTACTTTGTACTTTGATGTATTGTGGTGAGGTACTTTGTACTTGGAGGTAGTGCAGTGAGGAACTTTGTACTTTGAGGTAGTGCTGTGAGGTACTTTGTACTTTGAGATAGTGAGATGAGGTACTTTGTACTTTGAGGTGGTGCTGTGAGGAACTTTGTTCTTTGAGGTTGTGCGGTGAGGTATTTCTACTTTGAGGTTGTGCGGTGAGAAACTTTGAACTTTGAGGTAGTGCAGTGAGGTACTTTGTACTTTGAGGTGGTGCGGTGAGGAAGTTTGAACTTTGAGGTTGTGCGGTGAGGTACTTTGTACTTTGAGGGAGTGTGGTGAGGAACTTTGTACTTTGATGTAGTGTGGTGAGGTACTTTGTACTTTGAGGTAGTAGAGTGAGGCACTTTGTACTTTGAGGTAGTGCGGTGCGGAAATTTGTACTTTGAGGTAGTGCTTGTGATGTATATTTGTAATTTGAGGTGGTGCGGTGAGGTACTTTGTACTTTGAGGTAGTGCAGTGAACTATTTTATACTTTGAGTTAGTGCGGTGAGGTATTTTGTACTTTGAGGTGGTGCAGTGAGGAACTTTGTACTGTGAGGTAGTAGAGTGAGGTACTTTTTATTTTGAGGTCGTGTGGTGAGGAGCTTGGCACTTTGAGGTGGAGAGGTGAGGAACATTGTACTTTCAGGCAGTGCCATGAGGTATTTTGTACATTGATGTACTGCGGTGAGGAACCTTGTACTTTGAGGTGGTGCGGTGAGGAACTTTGTACTTTGAGGTGGTGCGGTGAGGAACTTTTTTCTTTGAGGAAGTGCGTTGAGCAACTTTGTACTTCGACGTAGTCCGGTGAGGTACCTTGTACTTTGAGGTAGTAGAGTGAGGTACTTTGTACTTTGAGGTAGTGCGGTGTGGTACTTTGTAGTTTGAGGTAGTGCAGTGAGGTACTTTGTACTTTGAGGTAGTGCGGTGCGGAAGTTTGTAATTTGAGATAGTGCGGTGAGTTACTTTCTACTTTGAGTAAGTAGAGTGAGTCACTTTGTACTTTGAGGTAGTGCGGTGAGGTACTTTGTAGTTTGAGGTAGTGCAATGAGGTACTTTGCACTTTGAGGTAGTGTGGTGCGGAACGTTGTACCTTGAGTTAGTGCGGTGAGTTACTTTGTACTTTGAATTAGTAGAGTGAGTCACTTTGTACTTTGAGGTAGTGCCGTGAGTTATTTTTTACCTTGAGGTAGTGCAGTGAAGAACATTGTACTTTGAGGTGGTGCGGTGAGGAAGTTTGAACTTTGAGGTTGTGCGGTGAGGTACTTTGTACTTTGAGGGAGTGTGGTGAGGAACTTTGTACTTTGATGTAGTGTGGTGAGGTACTTTGTACTTTGAGGTGGTGCTGTGAGGAACTTTGTTCTTTGAGGTGGTGCGGTGAGGTATTTCGTACTTTGAGGTTGTGCGGTGAGAAACTTTGAACTTTGAGGTAGTGCAGTGAGGTACTTTGTACTTTGATGTAGTGTGGTGAGGTACTTTGTACTTTGAGGTGGTGCGGTGCGGAAGTTTGTACTTTGAGATAGTGCGGTGAGTTACTTTCTACTTTGAGTTAGTAGAGTGAGACACTTTGTACTTTGAGGTATGTTGTGAGTTACTTTGTACTTTGAGGTAGTGCAATGAGGAACATTGTACTTTGATGTGGTGCGGTGAAGTACTTTGTACTTTGAGGTTGTGTGGTGAGGAACTTTTTTCTTTGAGGATGTGCGGTGAGGAACTTTGTACTTTGTTGTGGTGCGGTGAGGAACTTTGTACTTTGAGGTAGTGCAATGAGGAACATTGTACTTTGATGTGGTGCGGTGAGGTACTTTGTACTTTGAGGTTGTGCGGTGAGGAACTTTGTACTTTGTCGTGGTGCGGTGAGGAACTTTGTACTTTGAGGTGTTGCGGTGAGGAACTTTTTTCTTTGAGGTCGTGCGTTGAAGAACTTGTAGTTTGAGGTAGTGCGCTGAGGTACTTTGTACTTTGAGGTAGTAGAGTGAGACACTTTGTACTTTGAGGTAGTGCGGTGAGGTACTTTGTAGTTTGAGGTAGTGCAATGAGGTACTTTGCACTTTGAGGTAGTGTGGTGCGGAACGTTGTACCTTGAGTTAGTGCGGTGAGTTACTTCGTACTTTGAATTAGTAGAGTGAGTCACTTTGTACTTTGAGGTAGTGCCGTGAGTTATTTTTTACTTTGAGGTAGTGCAGTGAAGAACATTGTACTTTGAGGTGGTGCGGTGAGTAACATTGTACTTTGAGGTGGTGCGGTGAGGAACATTGTACTTTGAGGTGGTGCGGTGAGGTACTTTGTACTTTGAGGTGGTGCGGTGAAGAACATTTTTCTTTGTGGTAGTGCGGTGAGGAAGTTTGTACATTGAGGTTGTGCGGTGAGGTACTTAGTACTTTGAGGTTGTGCGGTGAGATACTTTGAACTTTGAGGTAGCGCAGTGAGGTACTTTGTACTTTCAGGCGGTGAGTGAGGTATTTTGTACGTTGAGGTGGTGCGGTGAGGATCTTTGTTCATTGAGGTAGTGCAGAGAGGTATTTTCCTCTTTGAGGTAGTGCGGTGAGGAACTTTGTACTTTGAGGTAGTGCAGTGAGTTACTTTGTACTTAGGGGTAGTGCAGTGAGGAACATTGAACTTTGAGGTGGTGCGTTGAGGTACTTTGTACTTTGAGGTGGTGTGGTGAGGAACTTTGTTCTTTGAGGTAGTGCCGAGAGGAACTTTGTACTTTGAGGTTGTGCGGTGAGGTACTTAGTACTTTGAGCTAGTGCGGCGAGGAACTTTGTACTTTGAGGTAGTGCAGTGAAGGGCTATGTACTTTGAGGTGGTGCTGTGAGGAACTTTGTACTTTGAGGTTGTGCGGTGAGAAACTGTTTACTTTGAGGTAGTGCGGTGTGGAAATTTGTACTTTGAGGTAGTGCTTGTGATGTACTTTGTACTTTGAGGTGGTGCGGTGAGGTATTTTGTACTTTGAGGTAGTGCGGTGAGGAACTTTGTACTTTGAGGTGGTGCGGTGAGGAACTTTGTACTTTGAGGTGGTGCGGTGAGTAACTTTTTTCTTTGAGGTAGTGCGTTGAGGAACTTTGTACTTTGAGGTAGTGCGGTGAGGTACTTTGTACATTGAGGATTGCGGTGAGGAACATTGTACTTTGAGGTAGTGCGCTGACGTACTTTGTACTTTGAGGTAGTAGAGTTAGACACTTTATACTTTGAGGTATCGCGGTGAGGTACTTTGTAGTTTGAGGTAGTGCAGTGAGGTACTTTGTACTTCGAGGTACTGCGGTGCGGAAGGTTGTACCCTGAGTTAGTGCGGTGAGTTACTTTGTACTTTGAGTTAGTAGAGTGAGTCACTTTGTACTTTGAGGTAGTGCCGTGAGTTACTTTGTACTTTGAGGTGGTGCGGTGAGGTACTTTGTACTTTGAGGTGGTGCGGTGAAGAACTTTTTTCTTTGTGGTAGTGCGGTTAGGAAGTTTGTACATTGAGGTTGTGCGGCGAGGTACTTAGTACTTTGAGGTAGTGCGGTGAGGCGCTTTGTACTTTGAGGTGTTGCGGTAAGGTATCTTGTACTTTGAGGTAGTGTGGTGAGGAACTTTGTAGTTTGAGGTAATGCAGTGAGGTACTTTGTACTTTGAGGTAGTGCGGTGTGGAAGTTTGTACTTTGAGTTAGTGTGGTGCGTTACTTTCTACTTTGAGTTAGTAGAGTGAGGCACTTTGTACTTTGAGGTAGTGCGGAGAGTTACTTTGTACTTTGAGGTAGTGCAATGAGGAACATTGTACTTTGAGGTGGTGCGGTGAGGTACTTTGTACTTTGAGGTGGTGCGGTGAGGAACTTTTTTCTTTGAGGTAGTGCGGTGAGAACTTTGTACTTTGAGGTTGTGCGGTGCGGAAGTTTGTACTTTGAGTTAGTGTGGTGAGTTACTTTCTGCTTTGAGTTAGTGGAGTGAGGCACTTTGTACTTTGAGGTAGTGCGGAGAGTTACTTTGTACTTTGAGGTAGTGCAGTGAGGAACATTGTACTTTGATGTGGTGCGGTGAGATACTTTGTACTTTGTCGTGGTGCGGTGAGGAACTTTGTACTTTGAGGTAGTGCAATGAGGAACATTGTACTTTGATGTGGTGCGGTGAGGTACTTTGTACTTTGAGGTTGTGTGGTGAGGAACTTTTTTCTTTGAGGTTGTGCGGTGAGGAACTTTGTACTTTGTCGTGGTGCGGTGAGGAACTGTACTTTGAGGTGTTGCGGTGAGGAACTTTTTTCTTTGAGGTAGTGCGTTGAAGAACTTTGTAGTTTGAGGTAGTGCGCTGAGGTACTTTGTACTTTGAGGTAGTAGAGTGAGACACTTTGTACTTTGAGGTATTGCGGTGAGGTACTTTGTAGTTTGAGGTAGTGCAATGAGGTACTTTGCACTTTGAGGTAGTGTGGTGCGGAACGTTGTACCTTGAGTTAGTGCGGTGAGTTACTTTGTACTTTGAATTAGTAGAGTGAGTCACTTTGTACATTGAGGTAGTGACGTGAGTTATTTTTTACCTTGAGGTAGTGCAGTGAAGAACATTGTACTTTGAGGTGGTGCGGTGAGTAACATTGTACTTTGAGGTGGTGCGGTGAGGAACATTGTACTTTGAGGTGGTGCGGTGAGGTACTTTGTACTTTGAGGTGGTGCGGTGAAGAACATTTTTCTTTGTGGTAGTGCGGTGAGGAAGTTTGTACATTGAGGTTGTGCGGTGAGGTACTTAGTACTTTGAGGTTGTGCGGTGAGATGCTTTGAACTTTGAGGTAGCGCAGTGAGGTACTTTGTACTTTCAGGCGGTGAGTGAGGTACTTTGTACTTTGAGGGAGTGTGGTGAGGAACTTTGTACTTTGATGTAGTGTGGTGAGGTACTTTGTACTTTGAGGTAGTAGAGTGAGGCACTTTGTACTTTGAGGTAGTGCGGTGTGGAAATTTGTACTTTGAGGTAGTGCTTGTGATGTACATTTGTAATTTGAGGTGGTGCGGTGAGGTACTTTGTACTTTCAGGTAGTGCAGTGAACTATTTTATACTTTGAGTTAGTGCGGTGAGGTATTTTGTACTTTGAGGTGGTGCAATGAGGTAATTTGTACTTTGAGGTTGTGCGGTGAGGTACTTTGTACTTTGAGGTAGTGCAGTGAAGTGCTATGTACTTGGAGGTAGTGCAGTGAGGTATTTTGTACTTTGAGATAGTGAGATGAGGTACTTTGTACTTTGAGGTGGTGCTGTGAGAAACTTTGTTCTTTGAGGTGGTGCGGTGAGGTATTTCGTACTTTGAGGTTGTGCGGTGAGAAACTTTGAACTTTGAGGTAGTGCAGTGAGGTACTTTGTACTTTGAGGGAGTGTGGTGAGGAACTTTGTACTTGGAGGTAGTGCAGTGAGGAACTTTGTACTTTGAGGTAGTGCTGTGAGGTACTTTGTACTTTGAGATAGTGAGATGAGGTACTTTGTACTTTGAGGTGGTGCTGTGAGGAACTTTGTTCTTTGAGGTAGTGCGGTGAGGTATTTCGTACTTTGAGGTTGTGCGGTGAGAAACTTTGAACTTTGAGGTAGTGCAGTGAGGTAAGTTGTACTTTGAGGGAGTGCGGTGAGGAACTTTGAACTTTGATGTAGTGTGGTGAGGTACTTTGTACTTGGAGGTAGTGCAGTGAGGAACTTTGTACTTTGAGGTAGTGCTGTGAGGTACTTTGTACTTTGAGATAGTGAGGTGAGGTACTTTGTACTTTGAGGTGGTGCTGTGAGGAACTTTGTTCTTTGAGGTTGTGCGGTGAGGTATTTTGTACTTTGAGGTTGTGCGGTGAGAAACTTTGAACTTTGAGGTAGTGCAGTGAGGTACTTTGTACTTTGAGGTGGTGCGGTGAGGAAGTTTGAACTTTGAGGTTGTGCGGTGAGGTACTTTGCACTTTGAGGGAGTGTGGTGAGGAACTTTGTACTTTGATGTAGTGTGGTGAGGTACTTTGTACTTTGAGGTAGTAGAGTGAGGCACTTTGTAATTTGAGGTGGTGCGGTGAGGTACTTTGTACTTTGAGGTAGTGCAGTGAACTATTTTATACTTTGAGTTAGTGCGGTGAGGTATTTTGTACTTTGAGGTGGTGCAGTGAGGAACTTTGTACTTTGAGGTAGTAGAGTGAGGTACTTTGTATTTTGAGGTCGTGCGGTGAGGAGCTTGGCACTTTGAGGTGGAGAGGTGAGGAACGTTGTGGTTTCAGGCAGTGCAATGAGGTATTCTGTACATTGATGTACTGCGGTTAGGAACCTTGTACTTTGAGGTGGTGTGGTGAGGAACCTTGTACTTTGAGGTGGTGCGGTGAGGTACTTTGTACTTTGAGGTAGTGCAGTGAGGAACTTTGTACTTTGAGGTAGTGCAGTGAGGTACTATTTTCTTTGAGGTTGTGCGGTGAGGACATTTGTACTTTGAGTTTGTGCGGTGAGGTACTTTGTACTTTGAGGTAGTCCAGTAAGGTACTTTGTACTTTGAGGTAGTGAGGTGAGGTACTGTATACTGTGAGGTGGTGCTGTGAGGAAGTTTGAACTTTGAGGTTGTGCGGTGAGGTACTTTGTACTTTGAGGGAGTGTGGTGAGGAACTTTGTGCTTTGATGTAGTGTGGTGAGGTACTTTGTACTTTGAGGTAGTAGAGTGAGGAACTTTGTACTTTGAGCTAGTGCGGCGAGGAACTTTGTACTTTGAGGTGGTGCAGTGTAGTGCTATGTACTTGGAGGTAATGCAGTGAGGAACTTTGTACTTTGAGGTGGTGCCGTGAGGAACTTTGTTCTTTGAGGTGGTGCGGTGAGGTATTTCGTACTTTGAGGTTGTGCGGTGAGAAACTTTGAACTTTGAGGTAGTGCAGTGAGGTACTTTGTACTTTGAGGGAGTGTGGTGAGGAACTTTGTACTTGGAGGTAGTGCAGTGAGGAACTTTGTACTTTGAGGTAGTGCTGTGAGGTACTTTGTACTTTGAGATAGTGAGATGAGGTACTTTGTACTTTGAGGTGGTGCTGTGAGGAACTTTGTTCTTTGAGGTAGTGCGGTGAAGTATTTCGTACTTTGAGGTTGTGCGGTGAGAAACTTTGAACTTTGAGGTAGTGCAGTGAGGTAATTTGTACTTTGAGGTAGTGCAGTGAGGAACTTTGTACTTTGAGGTAGTGCAGTGAGGAACTTTGTACTTTGAGCTAGTGCGGCGAGGAACTTTGTACTTTGAGGTAGTGCAGTAAAGTGCTATGTACTTGGAGGTAGTGCAGTGAGGAACTTTGTACTTTGAGGTAGTGCAGTGAGGTACTTTGTACTTTGATGTATTGTGGTGAGGTACTTTGTACTTGGAGGTAGTGCAGTGAGGAACTTTGTACTTTGAGGTAGTGCTGTGAGGTAGTTTGTACTTTGAGATAGTGAGATGAGGTACTTTGTACTTTGAGGTGGTGCTGTGAGGAACTTTGTTCTTTGAGGTTGTGCGGTGAGGTATTTCGTACTTTGAGGTTGTGCGGTGAGAAACTTTGAACTTTGAGGTAGTGCAGTGAGGTACTTTGTACTTTGAGGTGGTGCGGTGAGGAAGTTTGAACTTTGAGGTTGTGCGGTGAGGTACTTTGTACTTTGAGGGAGTGTGGTGAGGAACTTTGTACTTTGATGTAGTGTGGTGAGGTACTTTGTACTTTGAGGTAGTAGAGTGAGGCACTTTGTACTTTGAGCTAGTGCGGCGAGGAACTTTGTACTTTGAGGTGGTGCAGTGAAGTGCTATGTACTTGGAGGTAATGCAGTGAGGAACTTTGTACTTTGAGGTAGTGCGGTGAGGTATTTCGTACTTTGAGGTTGTGCGGTGAGAAACTTTGAACTTTGAGGTAGTGCAGTGAGGTAATTTGTACTTTGAGGG